>NW_006921680.1:7989249-8003071 GCF_000298275.1 Orycteropus afer afer
AACAAACAAACAAAAAAGCCACACACACACACAAAATGGAATACTCTCAAACTCATTCTGTGAAGCAAGCATAAATTTGATACCAAGACCAGACAAAGATACCACTAAATATATATATATATATATATATATACACACCAATATCCTTCATGCACACAGACAATTCTCCAAAAAATCCTACCCAATAGACTCCAGGAACATATAAAAAAATAATATATCATGACAAAGTGGGATTCATACCAGGTGTAAAGACGGTTCAATATTAGGAAAGTGATCAACATAATCCACCAGAAAAATAAAACAAAAGGAAAGAACCACATGATCATATTAATTGATGCAGAAAAGGAAATTGACAAAGCCCAACACCCATTCTTGACAAAACCACTCAGCAAAATAAGAGTAGAAGGGAAATTCCTCAACAAAATTAAAAACATATCCACAAAAACCAATGGCCAACATTATTCTCAACAAGAGAGACAGAAAACATTCCCTTTGTGAACAGGGATACCCTTTACCACCACTCTTATTTAGTATTGAATTATAAGTCCTAGCCAGAGCAATAAGGCAATAAAGGGAAATAAAAGGCATCCAAATTGCCAAAGAAAAATAAAACTATCTCTACTTGAGATGATATGACCTCATACATAGAAAATCCCAAAGAATAAGCAACAAAACTAGTGGTACTAAGAAAGATTCAGCAAATTGGAGGTGTACAAGAGCAGCATGCAAAGTAAGTCAAATTCCTCTATACTAACAATGAAAATTCTGTAAAGGAAATCAAGAAAACAATACTATTTACAACAGTCACCCAAGGGATGAAGAACTTAGGATAAATCTAACCAGGGATACAAAAGACCAATGCAAAGAAAACTATAAAACACTACTATATTAAACTAAAAGAGACCTATGTAAATGGAAGAATATATCATGTTTGTGGATAGTAAGACTTGACTGTAAATATGACAGTACTATCCAAAGCAATCTATAGATATAATGCAATCCTGATACAATGCAAACTTGATTCAGATTCCATCATTGCTCTTTAAAGAGATGGCAAAACTAATCATCAACTTTATATGGAAAGGAATGAGACCTGGGATAAGCAATGCTCAGTTTAAGAAGAATAAATTAGGAGGCCTCACACTACCTGATCTCAAAACGTACTGGACAGACACAGTAATCAAAACAGCCTGGTACTGGTACAATGACAAACACATAGACCAATGGAACAGAATTGAGAAACCAGAAGGAAATCCATCCAATAGGACAGCTGATCTTTGACCAAGAGCCAAAATTCGTTCAATGGGGTTTAACAGTGATGAGAAATTGATATCCGTTTGCAGAAAAAGGAAACAAGATCCATTATCTTTCACTATATACAGAACCAAATTCAAGATAGACCAAAGACCCAAATTTAAAACCTAAAACCATAGAGAACATCGCAGAAAAATAGGGACAAATTTAGGGACCCTAATACAAGACATAAACATAGTATCAAGCATAACTAAAAATGCACGAACAAAAGACAAACTAGACAACTGGGAGCTCCAAAAAATTAAACAATGTGCATCAAAAGACTTCACCAGAAGAATAAAAAAAGAATCTACAGACTGGGAAAAAAAAAATTGACAGTGACATTCCATCAAGGATATATTTTCTAAAACTTATAGAAAATTTTGACATCTCAACAACAAAAAGACAAACAATCCAATTAAAAAAAAATATGCAGAGGACATGAACAGATACTTCACCAAAAACATTCTGGTGGCCAACAAACACATGAAAAAATGTTTGCAATCACCAGCCACCCTACAGCACAAAATAAAACTACCCCACTGGGTTTCCAAGGCTATAAATCTTTATGGAAGCAGATTGCCTCATATTTCTCCTATGGAGCAGCTGATTGGTTTGAACCATCAACCTTTAGATTTGCAGCCAAATGCCTTAATCCCTTCACCAGCAGAGATCCTTAGCCATTTGTTGTTGCTATTGTTAAGTGCTGTTGAGTTGGCTCTGAATAATAGCCACCCTATGTAGAAACACTGCCTAGTCATGAGCCATCCTCACAATTCTTGCTGTACCTGAGCCACTGTGTCAATGCATGTCATTGAAGGTCTTCCCCTTTTTCATTGACCCTCCGCTTTACCAAGCATGGTATCTGTGGTAGTTAAGGTTGTATGCCAACTTGGCTGGGCCTGATTTTGAGTGACTAGGCAGCTGGATGTAGTTGTTTCCCATGATTAGACTGGTAATCAACTCCATGGTGAAAACTACTGGAACAGCTGAGTCACTGCCTTAGGGATGTGGTCTTCTTCCAGTATATAAGGAGAAGCTTTGAGAAAGGTCTCTGATCTTTTGGCACGTCTGGATCCTGCATTTGGCCAAGTCTTCATCTCAATGGCCTGCTGTGTGTTCTGCTGATCTTGGGACTTTTATGGACTTGAACTAGTGGCCTGCCGTGTTGCTTAATAATCTTGGGACTAGGTCATTTTACATGTTAACCTTCAGTTTGTCAGCCTCAGCAGCCAGCAGATGGTCAGACTTCATCTCACCTACTTTGGTCATGTTGTCAGAAGGGACCATTCTCTGGAGAAGGATGTCTTGCTTGGTAAAGTGGAGAGTCAATGAAAGAAAGGAAGGCCATCAACAAGATGGACTGACACAGTGACTGCAGTGATGAGCTCAGGTGTAGTCAGGATCATGAGGCTGGCACAGGACTGGGAAATGTTTTGTTCTGTTGTACATAAGGACACTATGAGTCGGAGATGACTTGATGGCACATAACAACAACAACCAGCTTCAGTGGACCAAGAGCAAGAGGCAGAGCTGAAGCCCAAGATAGAGGTGCTTTCACCCACCCCCTAGAGCTGGCACTTTGAACTTGGCTTTCCTAAACTGTAAGAGAATAAATCCCTGTTTGTTGAAGCCAGACATTTGTGGTATTTTCTGTTAGAGAGACACTAGAGAACCAAAACAGTATCTTCCTCTAGGGAACAGTCCCTTTTGAAAACATGATCAAAGTGGGTGAGACGTAGTCTGGCCATTCTCCCTTCCAAGGAGCATTCTGGTTGCACTTCTTCCAGGACAAATTTGTTTGTTCTTCATGAAGTCCATGGTACTTTCAGTATTCTTCTCCAACACCACAACTCAAAAGCATCAAGTCTTCTTCCTTATTAATTGTCCAGCTTTCACATGCATATCAAGCTATTTGAAATACCATGGCTTGGGTTAGGCACACCTTAGTCTTCAGAGACACATCGTTCCTCTTCAACACTTTAAAGAGGTCTTCTGCAGATTTGCTCAGTGCAATAAGTCATCTGATTTCTTGACTGCTGCTTCCATTGGTGTTGACTGTGGATCCAAGTAATATGCAATTTTTGATAACTTCAAATTTTTCTCCGTTTATTGTGATGCTGCTTATTGGTCCAGTTGTGAGGATTTTTGTTTTCTTTATGTTGAGATGTAATAATCCATACTGCAGATTGAAGTCTTTAATCCTCATCAGAAATTGCTTCAAGTCATCCTCACTTTCAGCAAGCAAGGTTGTGTCGTCTGCATATCACAGGTTGTTAATGAGTCTTCCTTCAATCCTGATGCTGCTTTCTTCTCCACATAGTCCAGCTTCTGGGATTATGGCTCAGCATAGACTGATTAAGTATGGTGAAACATACAACCCTGATGCATACCTTTCCTGATTTTAAACCATGCATCATCTCCTTGTTCTGTTCAAACAACAGCTTCTTGGTCTATATATAAACAGAATTAAGTTTTAGAAATGTTATCCATAATTTGTTATGATCCACACAGTTGAATGTTTTTGCATAATCAATAAAACACAAGCAAACATCTTTCTGGTATTCGTTGCTTTCAGCCAAGATCCATCTGACATCACCAGTCATATCCCTCATTCTACATCCTCTTCTGAATCTGTAGCCATTAGAGAGATGCAAATCAAAACAACTATGAGATATCATCTCACCACAGCATTACTAGCAAACTTCAAAAAAACCAGAAAATAACAAATACTGGTAAGGTTGTGGAGGAATTGCCGGCCTCCTACACTACTGGTGGTGTTGTAAATGGTGCAATCACTGTCTGGTCTGATACAGACTGGTAGAACTGTAACTGAAGTCCTCCCTGTTGTTCAACTTTCAGCCTAACAATAATAATAATGATAATACCCACTGTTATCAAGTTGATTCCAACTCATAGTGTCCCTACAGGACAGAGTAGAACTGCCTCATGGGGTTTCCAAGGATGTAAATATTTAAGGATGACTGCCTCATCTTTCTCCTGCAAAGCAGCTGGTTCAAACTGCCGACCTTTTGGTTAGTAGCCCAATGCTTTAACCACAGCGCCTCTAGAGCTCCTTCAGGCAAACAGTAGACAGGTCTATATGGTGGACAATAATAACAGAGGGGTACAACTCCTTAGAACAATAAACCATACTTAATCAAAAGGACAGCATTTGCCCAGGATAAAGCTCAGAAGGCAGGAAGAGATAGTAAAGAAAGATGAACGGAAACAGTAAAGACAGGGAGGAAGTGGGAAGAGTGCTCTTACATCATGGGGACTGTAATCAATGTCACAAAACAAAATGTGTATGAATTGTTGAATGGAAAAACTTATATGCTCTTTAAATTTCACCAAAGTCAATAAAAAATAAAAGAAAGGATGATTTAAATTTTCTGCCTGAGCATCTTGAAGTTTGAGGCTGTGAAACAGAAAGGAAGGAAGGAAGAAGGGAAGGAAGGAAGGAAGGAGAAAGAAAGAGAGAGAAAGAAAGAGAATAGAACAGGAAATATTAGAATATATCTGATAGCAAAAAGATGTGTGTATATGGAAGTACATGAGTGCACATTAGCTGGAAATGTATCCCTTATTGTGGGTTAAACAAATTTGTAAAATAATGGTCTAGCTCACTTTATCATGGGAGAATGTCTGGGGAGCTGTTTGTGAAGTAATAAATCATGAGATTGTGGAGAAAATAATTAGTATTGTGTGTAAAAGGATATAACTTAGGCTGTGTGTTCAGAAACTTCTTGAGTACTACAGAGCTGTTGTATAGCCTGACTTTGGCTGAAGTCAGTGTCAATAATAAACTAGATTGGCCTTACTTACCATGATCATTGATTGGAAGGAAACTCTTAGGAGAAGGGGTTATGTAAGCTCTTGACACTCATCCAATAGTACAAGCATCAGACCATCATGATAGTTATCACATTTATTAATAAACTTTTCTGTGCTTGCTAGAGTGCTAGAAAGACTGATATTGGTCATGGAAGTAAATATTATTATTCCTATTTTACACATGAGGAAATTGAGGCTTAAAGATGTTAAGTTGCTTAATTGCCTAATTAAGCACAATACACCTAATTCACATATATTTGGGCTTGAAGCAGGGGAAAACATAAATATTGTAGTTTTAAACTCCAGCTGCTTCAGTGTCTGAGAGATGTTTATGGAAACAATCATGTGGTAAAAGCCTTTTAAGTAATGGGAAGAAAATATTGTGCTTGTCCACAGCAATATTTCAAATCAACTTTATTGAAACATAATTGACATATGATAAATATACCAATTATAAGTATAGAGTTGAATGAGTTTTGACAAATAAATGCATGATCAAAATCAAGACCCAGAGTATTTCCTTTATGCCCCAAAGTTTTTACATGCCCCCTGTCAGTCAGCCCCTACTCTGCCCTGTTGGACGCAAGCTGATTTGCTTTCTGCCACCATAAATTAGATTTTCATTTTTTGGAATCTTGTATAAATAAAACCATACTATATCTACTTTTTATGAATTTTTTTTTTGTTGGGGATAGGTCTGGATTTTCTAGTCAGTGTAATGTTTTTGAGATTCATCCATGTTTATGTATCAGAACTTTATTCCTTTTTATTACCAGGGACTGTCCAATGTAGGGGAATATACCACAATTTGTTTATCCATTCACCTGTTTAATGACATTTGGGTTTTTTCCAGTTTTGGGCTATTATGAATAAAGGAACTATGAATATTCAAATACGATTATTTACATGGCCACATGTTTTAATTTATCTTGGGTAATTACCTAAGAGTGGAATTGCTGAGTAGTATGTGCATGTTTAACCTTATAAGAAGCTGTCCAACCATTTGTCAAAGAAGTACCACTTATCATTCTCATCAGCAATATATAAAAGTTCCAGTTGCTCTGCACTCTCACCAGTATTTGGTATTGCTGGTCTTTTTAATTTTAGCCTTTCAAGTGGGTGTGTACTGGTTTCTTATTGTGTTTTCAATTTTCATTTATCTGATGACTAATGACATTAAACACATTTTCCCACATTTAATGGACATTTTTATATATTCTTTTGTGAAATGTCTATTCAAATCCTTTGCCTATTTTTATATTGGGTTGTTTGCCTTATTATTCATTTGCAATAATTATTTATGTAGGTGTCATTTTTCAAGCTGAAAGAACTGAAGAAAAAATTCAAGCATCAAGTTGTGATGTGGAAGGATTCTATGAACAAAATATTGAACAATGCAGGAAGCATCAAAAGAAGATGAAAGGAATACACAGAGCCACTGTATCAAAAAGAATAGGTCAATATCCAACTATTTCAGGAGGTAGCAATGGTTTTGAAGGAAGAAGTCCAAGCTGCACTGAAGGAATTGGTGAAACACAAGGCTCCAGGAATTGATGTAGTGCTGAAGGGGCTTCCTTGTTTATGCCAAGACATTTGGAAAATAGCTACCTGACCAATTTAATGGAAGAGATGATATTTGTGCCCAAGTTGATCCAACAGAATGTGAAAATTATTTAACAATATCATTAATATCACACATAAGTAGAATCTTACTGAAGATAATTCAAAAATGGTCACAGCAGTATATTGACAGGAAACTTCCAGAAGTGCAAGCTGGATTCAGAAGAGGACGTGGAATGAGGGATATCATTGCTGCTATCAGATGGATCTTGGCTCTGAGCAAAGAATAACAGAAAGATGTTTGCATATGTTTTATTGACTATGCAAAGGCATTCAACTATGTAGATCTTAACAAATTATGGATAACATTGCAAAGAATGGGAATTGCAGAACACTTAATTGTTCTCATGAGAAACCTATACATAGACCACAAGGTTGTTTCTAACAGAACAAGTGGACACTGCATGGTTTAAAATCAGGAAAGGTGTACATCAGGGTTGTGTCCTTTCACTATCCTTATTCAATCTGTATGTTGAGCAAATAATTTAAGAAGATGGACTATATGAAGAAGAGCATGGCATCAGAATTGGAGGTAGAACAATTAACAATCTGTAATATGTAGATGACACAACCTTGTGTGCTGAAAGTGAAGATGACTTGAAGCATTTACTGACAAAGATCAAAGACTACAGTATGCAGTAAGGATTACAGCTCAACATAAAGAAAACAAAAATCCTTACAACTGGACTAAAAAGCAACATCATGATAACTGGAGAATAGATTGAAGTTGTCAGGGATTTCATTTTACTTGGATCCACAATCAATACTCATGGAAACAGCAGTCAGGAAATCAGACATCAAATTATGCTGGGCAAATCTGTTGCAAAAGACCTCTTTCAAGTGCTGAAGAACAAAGATGTCTCTTTGGAGAATAAGGTGTGCATAACCCAAGCCTGGGAGCTCTGGTAGCATAGTACTTAAGGCACTTGACTGCTAACCAGAAAGCTGGCATTTCAAACCCACCAGCCACTCCTCAGAAGGAAGTTGGGGCAATCTACTTCTGTAGTGATACTGCCTCGGAAATCCAAGGAGGGGTCACTATGAGTAGGGTCCAACTCGATGGCACATAACAAAAACAACAACAACAACCCAAGCCTTGGTATTCTCAATTGCCTTGTAGGCATATGAAAGCTTGACAATGAATAAGGAAGATGGAAGAAGAATTGATGCCCTTGAATTATGATGTTGGCAAAGAATACTGAAAAACCATGGACTTCCAGAAGAATGAAGAAATTTGTTCTGGAAGCTGAATGCTCCTTGGAAGTGAGAATGGCCAGATGCTGTCTCACCTACCTTGGTCATGTTGTCAGAAGGGACCATTCCCTGGAGAAGGATATCATGCGTGGTAAAGCAGAGGGTCAGTGAAAAGGGGGAAGACCTTTAATGAGATGGAGTGACACAGTGGCTGCAACGATGGGCTCAGGTATGTCGTTGTTGTTGTTGTTGTTAAGTGCCATCAAGTCATTTCAGACTCATAGCGACCCCATGCACAGTAGAACGAAACACTGCCTGATCCTGCGCCAGCCCCACAATCCCTGCTGTACTTGATCCCATCATCGCAGCCACCGTATCAATCCATCTCTTTGAAGGCTTCCCCCTCTTTTGTCGACCCTCCACCCTACCAAGCATGACATCCTTCTCCAGGGAATGGTCCCTTCTTACAACATGACCAAAATAGGTGAGGTGAAGTCTGGCCATTCTTGCTTCCAAGGAGCATTTTGGCTGCACTTCCTCCAAGACAGATCTGTTAGTTCTTTTAGCAGTCCATGGTACTTTCAGCATTCTTCACCAGCACCACAACTCAAAAGCATCAACTCTTCTTCGGTCTTCCTTATTCATTGTCCAGCTCTCACATGCATATGAGGCGATTGGAAATATCATGGCTTGTGTCAGGCACACCTTAGTCCTCAAGGAGATATCCTTGTTCCTCAGCACTTGAAACAGTTCCTTCGCATTTGACTTTCCCAATGCTACACGTCATCTAATGTCTTGACTGCTGCTTCCATTGGCATCGAGGGCTCAGGTATAGCAAGGATTATGAGGATGGCACATGAATGGGCAGTGACTTGATGGCACCTAACAACTGGCTGAAAGTTCTTCGTCAGATATGTGTTTTGCAAGTATTATTTTGTGTGAATATTCTTGATGTTTTTTTGAATAATTTAAATTTCTGATGGACTCTAATCTCGATAACTTTTTTTTTTTTTTTTTAATGGTTACTGCTTTTTGTGTCCACTGGAGTAATCATTGTCTACCACAAAGTCATGAAGTTTTCCTTCTATCTTAGAAATTTTGAGACAGGCATTTTACAACTGACATTTACACTGGAGCAGGGTAACACAAATTTGAAAATTTATAAATAGTAAAATTAAAAATCCTACTACCCACCTGTTGATTTGTTTTACTGTGGTGGCTTGAATGTTACTATGATGCTGGAAGCCATGCTACCAGTATTTCAAATACTAGCAGGGTTTCCCATGTTGGACAGGGTTTCAGCTGAGCTTCCAAACTAAGACAGATTAGGAAGAAAGGACTGGAAGTCTATATTTGAAAGTTAACTTATGAAAATCTTATGGATCACAACAGAATATTGTTCAGTATATTGCTGGCAGATGAACTGCCTAAGTTTGAAGGCACTATACAATAGGTGCAACAATGGGTTAAAATATATAAATGATCATGAAAATGGTATAGGACTGGCAACATTTTGTTATGTTATGCAGAAGGCTGCCACAAGTTAGAGCTGACTTGATGGGAATTGATAACAACAGTAACAACAGTAACAATCAGATTTAGAACCATGATTACTGATATACTAAAGACAGTGGTTTGAATAGTTTCAGAATAGGAAACAGAGATTACTAAAAATAAAATTCTAATGATAAGTTTTTAGCTTGTTAAAGAACAGTATGGGCCATCACTGAAGCTAAAGTTGTGAGGCTTGCACATAGTGAATGGCAGAAAAGAAAATGAGAATAGAAGCAAACACAACTGGAATCAAGGCAAACATTACACAAACCTGAGCATGTCTTCTGCTAATATGGTATTAGCATGGGATAGCTAAAGGCAAATGTATATGATTTGTAAGCTGAATATATATTTATGTTTAAGTTTAATAAATTATATGTATTTAATTAAAAAAAATAGTTACTTTTGTTTTCCTAATTACAACTCTTCAATTTATTCACTCAAGGCTTGAAGTGGACATATTCAAATTGAGTGGCTTCAATCGACATCTTTATACTTTTGAGCAATACCTGGTGTGGTCCCTTACACAGGCACATAAAGGGCTTTATTGCTCTAAATACGGGACTTAGAGTAGATACTTTGAAAGCAGAGGGCAGATCATGGTGTTTCTTTGCCATCCTGAGGTTTTGATAAAGTGAATAAAAGAAGAACCCCTTGTCCATTTCAGATCTAAACTTGAACTGAACATTTCTTTACCTTCCGAAATGTTCAGTTAAGTGTTTTTGCACTTCAATTTTCCAGCCTGGACCAAGCCCAGAAATGCCAAAATGATATGAGAAAGGCTGTTCTTGCTGTTTTTCTGGCTGGGATTGGAACAGAAAGTGCCAGAAATCTTGTGAGAAAGCCTGTTCTCTAAAGATCTGTAACCCAGTTTGCAGAATCAAGGGGTTTGGATAGTTCAGATGGGTTTGGCTGAGTCTTCTGGTGTGCTCATCCGAATCACACTCTGCAGAAAGCATTTTGCTTATCGAAGTCACCCACAGAATACTTTGTGTACTTCTTTACACATGTTAGCCATCACGTGTGCCCATCCAGATAAACTACTAAAAGCTAGCTGAACACTGCTAAACTCAAATGTTTGAGTGTTATACCTAGAGCTAGGTTTCAGATCTCAATCTGAAAAAAAAAAATGATGAAAATAGTAGCCACACAATGATTTTATAGAGTATTTACATAATTCATTTCAAATTGCATTGGAGTCTTTCAGTTACAAGAGGCACTAGAGGTGATTTAGTACAACCTCTCATTTTATAATTTAGAGATCTGAGGTTCAGAGAAGTTAGGCTATTAATATGATGTGGCACGTTAGAGTCCCTGGAAAAAGGGTTCCTCCTTTTTTATAACACACCATGATATAGACTAAGTCATTTTTCCATTTAATGTATACCAACCTAAAAAGAAGGAGCTCTGGTAGCATAGTGCCTAAGGCACTTGACTGCTATCCAGAAGATAGCAAACCCACCAGCCACTCCTCAAACCCACCAGCCACTCCTGGGAAGGAAGGTTGGGCAATCTGTTTCCGTAGTGATACTTCCTTGACAACCCAAGGAGTGGTCGTTATTAGTTGGGGCCAACTCGATGGCACACAACAAAGCAACCACCTAAAAAGAAAGAAAAAGTAGGTATATGGTCCTGATATGGTGCTTAAAAGGAAAATTCCTTGGGTATACTGAAATGGGAGACCATTATTTGATTATTCAGGTTTGGTATGCCAAGTGATATATTCAGACCCTTCAAAATCCTTCCTTAATATGCTAGCTCTAGTATATATACATATTTTTAGTAACATTATATGCTAGAATTTTTCTTAGTAGACTTTGAGACATCTTGCAAGGGAGGAAGTTTTCAGTTTAAGGACCTAAATCGGGAGTCCTCATGCACAAACATCTATCCAAGAAGCAGGAGTGGAAGCAACTGTTCATCATGACCATCCTATCTGGAACAGGAGAAGGACAAAGCAGTTTGGCTGAAGATGGAACAGTGTGGAACAGAGGCATATCTAGGGTATGGCAGGTATGGCACGTTTCCTGGGTGCCACTTGAGGCAGGAGGTGCCAATGAGCAGTTTCTATTCACCATAGCAGTTTTTATTGCCAGGTATGAGAGATTATTCAGCAATTTAAAACTAATTGCCATAGGTGCTATTTTCCATAGATATGCCTGTAGTGTGGAAGCATATGTTGCGAGAGGCTCCATTGAAAGGAACATTGTCAATCTCCCTGAATGAAAATGCTGCCCTAATTGGGCTGAGAGACCTCAGCTGAAGCAGCTTTGCTTGCTCAAAAACAGCACAATGGTTGTTCCGTATTTGCTTCTGTACTTGAAAACCGTTGAAACGCACTCAGTCCCAAATCTGCAAAATAGCAGATACCTCTTGCTATCAAAATCCACTAATCCTGCCTTGTAGGAATGCCCATTTCTTGTTTCTTTACATTCCTACAGCCGCTGTTTTTTTCTTTTTTAATTTTTTTTCTTTATTTAGTTGTTGTTGAGAATATACATAACCAAACATACACTAGTTCAACAGTTTCTACAAGTACAAATCTGCTTGGCTGGATGTTTCAATTAAAGATAACATTTTAAATAGAGATACCCTTCTAAAATATAATTATTGACTTAGTTTTCTCATCGGCAAAAAGAAGGTTTGGCCTCAGTAATGTGTAGGGCTCCTTCCATTTCTAACATGTTACAATTCTATGAATCAGGACCCTCTGTTACACACCTTCTGTTTCTCAGCCAGGCAGCCAACCAGCCACCCTGTATATGGTTCCATGTATATTTATGTGACAACAATATTATGGGAACCTGGCAAGGATAATCATAAATACACTTCCAACATGACTGCATCATATCATGTTAACAAGTAGGCAAAGTATTTCTATATGCATAGCACATGCACTGCAGAGTTTCTGTAATATTAAACACTTTAAAATGATGATAAAATCTGTGCTGAAACAGACAAGAACTTTGGCGACCACTGAAAGTGAGCCTTAATCTTGCCAGCATCATATATTCTTTACCACTTGGGCTAAGTGCCCATCTACTGAAACCTGTGCTTTTCACCACAGCTGAGAACTTTTTCTTTCTTTTTTGGAAAATTTGTATTGTGTGTTAGGTGAAAGTTTACAGAGCAAATTAGTTTCCCATTTGATTATTTGTGCATAACATGTTGCATGAATTGGTTGCATTCCCTACAATGTGTCAGTACTCTCTGCATTTCTGGTGTGGGTTCCCTGTTTCCCTTAAAAATTTTCCAGGTCTTCCTGCCTTCTCATCTTTGCTTTTGGGCAAATGTTGTCCTTTTGATTTTGTGTAATTGATTGTTTTAAGGAACACCTTCCTCTCAAGTGTTACTGTTTATTTTATGGGCCTGTTTATTGTTTGGCTGAAAGATGGTCTCTGGGAATGGATTCAGTCCCAGGTCAGAAGGGTGTCTTAGGGCCATCATCTCAGGGGTTCCTCCAGTCTTGGTTAAACCAGTAAGTCTGGTCTTTTTTGTGAATTTGGTTTTTGGTTCTATGTTTTTCTCTTACTTTATCTAGAACCCTCTGTTGTGATTCCAGTCAGAGTAATAGGCAGTTGTAGCCAGATACCATCTAGTTCTTCCGGTCTGGGGTTGCATAAGTTGTGGACCTTGTGTCTCTTTGGACCTTGTGGACCATTAGTCTCTTTGATAAATTGCTCCCTTGAGTCTTTGGTTTTCTTTACTCTCTTTTACTCCAGTTGGGAAGAGACCAATAGCTGTATCTTAGATGGCTACTTACAAGCTTTTAAGACATCAGACACCTACTCACCAAAATAGGATGTGATACATTGTTTTAATGAACAATATTGTGCTAATTGTAGATGTCCCTGGGTTTATGGGCCTTTGAGCCTAGGAACTTTGTTCCACGAGATATTTGTTATGTCCAGGAAGTTTCCCTATCTGTGCCCCTTGTGTGCTGTATTGTCTATATTAATACACATGTTGTCCTTGCTGTTGTCAGGTGCCATTGAGACCCAATGTGCAATAGAACAAAACACTGCCCAGTCTTGTGTCATCCTCACAATCCTTGCTATGTTGGATCCCACTGTTGCAGCCACTGTATCAGTCCATCTCCTTGAGGGTCTTCCTCTTTTTTGCTAATCTTCTACTTTACCAAACATGATGTCCTTCTCTAAGGACTGGTCCCTCTTGATAACATGTCAAAAGTACATGAGATGGAGTATTCTGGCTGTACTTCTTCTAAGACAGATTTGGTAGTTCTTGTAGCGGTCATGGTATATTTAATATTCTTCTTGACACCATAGTTAAAAATGCATCATTTCTTCTTTGGTTTTCCTTA
>NW_006921680.1:8003241-8049976 GCF_000298275.1 Orycteropus afer afer
TTTTTTACAGCAGATTTGCCCAATGCAATACATCCTTTGATTTATTGACTGCTGCTTCCTTGGGCATTGATTGTGGATCCAAGTAAAATGAAATCCTTGATGATTGCAATATTTTCTGTATTTATCATGGCATTACTTATTGGTCCAGTTGTGAGGATTTTTGTTTTCTTTATGTTGAGGTGTAATCTATATTGAAGGCTGTAGTATTTGATGTTTATCAACAAGCACTTCAAGTCTTTGCTCACAGCAAGCAAAGTTGTGTCATCTGCATATTACAGGCTGTTAATGAGCCTTCCTCTAATCCTGATACTATGTTCTTCTTCGTTGAGTCCAT
The DNA here is from genome assembly GCF_000298275.1 of Orycteropus afer afer. Taxonomy (NCBI): domain Eukaryota; kingdom Metazoa; phylum Chordata; class Mammalia; order Tubulidentata; family Orycteropodidae; genus Orycteropus; species Orycteropus afer. The sequence goes on from NW_006921680.1 coordinate 8,003,576, forward strand.
CTTCTCAAATTATTTGCTCAGCACAAAGATTGAATAAGTATAGTGAAAGGATACAACCCTGACACATACATTTTCTGATTTTGAACTATGCACTATGCTCTTGTTCTGTTTGAATGACTGCCTCTTGGTCTACATACAATTTCTACACAAGCACAATTAAGTGCTCTGGAATTCTATTTTTCACAGTGTTGTCCATGATATCTTTAGGATGCACACAGTCAAAGGGCTTTGCGTAATCATTAAAACAAAGGTAAACATCTACCTGGTATTCTCTCCTTTCTGCCAAGATCCACCTGATAATGAGCAATGATATCCCTAGTTCCAGTTCCTCTTCTGAATCCAGCTTGAATTTCTGGCTGTTCTCCAGTGATGTATTACTGCAATCATTTTTGGATTATTTTCAGTGGAATTTTACTTCTGTGTAATATTAATGATATTTTTTGATAATTACTTTGATCACCTTTCTTTGGAATGAACATATTGATCTCTTCCAACTGGTTGACCAGGAAGCTGGTTTCCAAATTGCTTGGCATAGATGGGTGAACACTTCCAATGTTGCATCCATTTGTTGAAATATTTTAAATAGGTATTCTGTCAATTCCTGAAGCCTTCTTCTTTTTTTTTTTTTTTTTTTGCCAATGCCTTCAGTGCATCTTGGACTTCTTCCTTCACTATCATTGGTTCTTGATCAGGTGCTTAATCCTGAAATGGTTGAATGTTGACCAATTCTTTTTAGTATAGTGATTCTGTGTTTTCCTTCATCTTCTTTTGTAATACAATATTTTGTGCATAGAATCTTTCAATATTTCAACTTGAAGCTTGAGTTTTTCCTTCAGTTCTTTCAGCTTGAGAAATGCCAAGTGTGTCCTTCTCTTTTGGTTTTCTAACTTCATGTCTTTGCACATTTTATTATAATACTTTACTTGATCCATCCTTTGTAATTATCTGTTCAGCTCTTTACTTCATCATTTCTTCCTTTTGTTTTAGCTACTCTACATTTAAGAACAAGTTTCAGAGTCTCTTTTGACATCCATTTTGATCTTTACTTTCTTTCCTGTTTTTTTAATGACCTTTTACTTTCTTCTTGTATGATGTCTTTGACATCCCACAGCTCATCTGGTCTTCAGTCATTGGTGTTTAGTGTGTCAAATCTCTTGAGATAACCTCTAAATTTAGGTGGGATATACTGAAGGTTGTAATTTAGTTCTTGTGGACTTGTTTTAATTTTCTTTAGCTTCAACTTGAACTTGCATATAAGTGATTGATGATCTTCCACTTTCAGCTTTGTTCTGACTGATGATATTGAGCTTCTCCATCATTCTTCTCCACAGATGTAATTGAACTAAATACAGTGTATTTCATTTGGCAAGGTCCATGTGTATAGTAGCTGTTTACATTGTTGAAAAAAGATATTTCCAATGAGTAAATTATTGGTTTTGCAAAATTGTATCATGCTGACCCAAGGCCATATTTTCCAACTACTAATCCTTTTTCTCTGTTTCCAGCTTTCACATAGCAATCACAAGCAATCATCAACACATGTTGATTGCATGTTTGATCAGTTTTAGACTGCAGAAGTTTGAAAAATCTTCAATTTCTTCATCTTTGGCACTAGTGGTTGTTGTGTAAATTCTTTGGCACTAGTGGTTGTTGTGTAAATTTGAATAATAATCATATTAACTGTCTTTCTTTTACTTTTATGTTTTTTAAAACTAAAAAACCAAACTCACTGCTTTCGAATTGTTTCTGACTCATAGCACCCCTATTGGGTTTCTGAGGGTGTAAATCTTTATGGAAGTAGATTGGCCAGTGTTCCTTCAATGGAGTAGCTGGTGGGTTTGAGCTGCTGACCTTCTGGTTAGCAGTCAAGTCCTCATCCACTACACCACCAGAGTTCCTTAATTTAATTCAGCCAAATGCCTTATCTGCTATGCCTTCAGAGCTCCCATTTTTTCTTTAGATATATGGATATTATCCTATTACTGACAGTGTTGTACTTGAGGACTGATCTGGAAATATTCTTTTGGATCACATGAATACAATGCCATTATTCTTCAATTTGTCATTCCCATCATAGTAGAACATATGATTGCCTGATTCAAAATGGCCAATCCCAGTCCATTTCAAGTCACTAATGACTAGGATAGGAGCTCTGGTAGCATAGTGCGTAAGGTACTTGACTGCTGACCAGAAGGCTGGCGGTTCAAACCCACCAGCCACTCCTCAGAAGGAAGGTTGGGAAATCTACTTCCATAGTGATACTGCCTCGGAAATGCAAGGAGGGGTCACTATGAGTCGGGTCTGACTCGATGGCACACAACAACAACAACAATAAATGCCTAGGATATTGATCTATATGCATTCCATTTCAGTTTTTACAATTTCTAATTTTCCTAGATTCATACTTCTTAGATTCCACATTCTGGTTATCAATGGATTTTTGCAACTGTTTCTGCTCATTTTGTGTTGTGCCATATCAACAAATGACAGTCCTGAAAGCTTTACTCCATCCATGTCATTAAGGTCAACTCTACTCCAGGCAACTCTTCCCCAGTCATATTTTGAGTGCCTTTAAACTTGAAGGGCTCATCCTCCGACACCGTGTTAGACAATGTTCCACTATTTTCATGAGGTTTACAGTGGCCAATATTTTTTTAGAAATAGATTGCCAAATCCTTCTACCTAGTCTGTTTTATCCTGGAAGCTGCACTGCAACCTATCTACCATGGGTGACCCTAGTGGTATTAGAAATATTCCTAGCATAGCTTTTAGCATCACAACAACATGCAAGCCACCACAGTATGACAAACTGACAGATGAGTGGTTTCTTTGATTCAGATGAGGGAAATCCAATTGTTGCATCTTAGAGGACTTCTCTAAAGATTTTAAGACCCCAGTTGCTACTCACCAAAGTAGGTGGAACAAGATTTTTATGTACTGTGTTGTACCAATTGAACATGATGCTGAGACTATGGTGATTCTCTCTCTCAAGGTGTTTGGTTGTCTCTGAGAGGTTACTCCAACTTTGTCTTCTGTTGTTTCTGTGATGTGTATGGCTAATTTTGTAGCACAAGTGCATATGTAAAATTATCTTCTGTCAAATCTATCCTTGGTCTGGGGTATATTCCTGTTCACTGACCCCCACCTGATCTTCTCACCTGTCTAAGCATTTATCTATAGCCTGGTAGTTGGTGTTAGTGGTAATGCAGTATTGTGCATATACTAGTATTAGCCTCTGTAGTCTATGTCTTATGTGGATGTCTCAGTGTCCTTCCTTTCCCCAATATCATCATGCTGGTCACTGACTCTTTCTATATCATCCCTCCCCTTACCCAAGTCAACCTGTGACTCCCAACTAGTTTGAAATTTTCCATCCCCTTCTCTCCCATTCCCAGTAACCAACAAAGTGAGTTTACTTCCCTTAGTAAACCTTTCCTTGACTTTTTGCAATAATGAGCTCATACAATATTTGTCCCTCTGTGATTGACTTATTTCACTCAGCATAATGTTCTCCAAATTCATCCACATTGTGAGATGATTCGTGTATTCTTCAATGTTCTTTAATATAGCATAGTATTCCATTGTGTGAATGTATCATAGTTTGGTTATCCATTCATCTGTTGATGGGCATTTAGGTTGTTTCCATCTCTTTACTATAGTGAATTGTGATGTGATGAACATGGGTTTGCATATGTCTGTTTGTGTCCTGTCTCTCACCTCTTTAGGATATATAACAAGTTATGGATAACATTGAGAAGAACACTTGATTGTGCTCATCAGGTACCTGTACATAGACCAGGAGGCTGTTGTTCAAACAGAACAAGGGGACACTGCATGGTTTAAAATCAGGAAGAGAGTGCCTCAGGATTGTATCCATATTTATTCAGACTTTATGCTGAACAAATAACCCTAGAAGCTGGGCTATATGAAGAAGAATGTGGCATCAGGATTGGAGGAAGACTCATTAACAACCTGCGATATGCAGATGACACAACTTTGCTTGCTGAAAATGAGAATGACTTGAAGCACTTACTGATGAAGATTAATCAGTACTTTAGTCTGGAGTATGGATTACACCTCAACATAAAGAAAACGAAAATTCTCACATCTGGACCAATAAGCAGCATCACAATAAATGGAGAAAAGATTGAAGTTGTTAAAGATTACATATTGCTCGGTTCCACGATCAACACCAATGGAAACAGCAGTCAAGTCATCAGATGTATTGCACTGGGCAAATCTGCTGCAAAAGATCTCTTTAAAGTGCTGAAGAGCAAAGATATCTCTTTGAAGACTAAAGTGTGCCTAACCCAAGCCATGGCATTTTCAATCACCTCATATGAATATGAGAACTGGACAATGAATAAAGAAGACCGAAGAAGAGTTAATGCTTTTGAATTGTGATGCTGGCGAAAAACAGTGAAAGTACCATGGACTGCCAAAAGAACTAATAAATCTGTCCTGGAAGTAGTGCAGCTGGAATGCTCCTTGGAAGCATGAATGGCCAGACTTCATTTCACCTACTTTGGTCATGTGGTCAGAAGGCACCATTCCTGGAGAAGGATATCATGCTTGGTAAAGTGGAGGGTCAGCGAAGAAGAGGATGGGCCTCAATGAAATGGATTGACAGAGTGGCTGCAACAATGGGCTCACATATAACAATGATTATGAGGCTGGCTCAGGACTGGACAGTGTTTCATTCTGTTGTACATAGGGTCACAGCGAGTCGGAGCCAGCTCTATGGCACCTAACAACAACAACAGAATTGCCGGATCAGATGGTATTTCTATTTACAGTTTTTTAAGGAAACGCCCTACCATTTCCACAATGGTTGTATGATTTTGCAGTGTCTCTGGCAATGTATGAGAGTTCCAATCTCTCCAGAACCTCACAAGCATTTGTTATTTTCTGCCATGTTGAATTTTGCTATTATTGCTGGGGTGAAATGATATCTCATTGTTGTTTTGATTTGCATCTCTCTAATAGCTAATGCTCGTGAGCATTTCCTGATGTGTTTGTTCACCGCCAGTACTTCTTCCTTAGTGAAGTGTCTGTTCATGTCCCTTGCCCATTTTTGAAATGAGTTGTTTGTCTTTTTGGTGTTGAGGTGTTGAAATTTTCTATAAATTTTGGAGATAAGTCCCTTGTAAGGTATATCATAGCCTAACATTTTTCCCAATATGTGGGTTCTCTTTTTACCCTTTTGGAGAAGTCTTTCAATGCACAAAAGAATTTAATTTTTAAAAGGTCCCAGTCATCTAGATTCCCTTTCACTGCCTGTGCATTTTGGGTTATGCTTGATAGTCTATTTATGCTATAAATTCGGGCCCCTAGATTTGCCCCTATTTTATCTTTGAAGAACTTTGTAATTTTGGATTTTACATTTAAGTCTTTGATCCAACTTGAGTTTGTTTTTGTGTATGGGGTGAGGTATGGGTTTTGTTTCATTTTTCTGCAAATGGATATCCGATTTTGCCAGCACCATTTGTTGAATAGTCTGTCTCACCCTCATTTAATGGGTTTTGGTCCTTTGTCAAAGATCAGCTGTCCATAGAATGAATGGGACAATTTCTGGGTATTTGATTCTATTCCATTGGTTTATCTGTCATTGTACCAGTACCATGCTGTTTGAACTACTGTGGCTGTATAGTTAAATAGAAGTGGTTGAGAACATCCTTGTCTGCTTCCCATTTGCCAAAGGAATGCTTTGAGTCTTTCTCCATTAACAATAATGTTGGCTGTTGGCTTTGCTTTATTATGTTTATGATTTTCCCTTCTATTCCTCTTTTGCTGAGAGTTCTGAACAGGAATACGGGTTGGATTTTATTGAATATCTTTTCTACATTGATTGATATGATTGTATGTTATTTCGTTTTGTATATGTGGTCGATTACATTGATCATTTTTTTGATGTTGAACCATTCTTGTGTACCTGGTATGACTCCCACTTGGTCATGATATATTATTTTTTTTGGATATGTTGTTGAATTCTCTTGGCTAGGATTTTGTTGAAGGTTTTTGTGACTATATTCATGAGGGAGATTGGTCTGTAGTTTTCCTTTTTAGTGGCGTCTTTCCCTGGTTTTGGTATCAGTGTTATGCTTGCTTCATAGAATGAGTTTGGGAGCATTCCATCTTCTTCTATGTTCTGGAATAGTTTGAGTAGTATAAGTGTCAACTCTTCCCTGAATGTTTGGTAAAATTCTCCAGTGAAGCCATCTGGGCCAGAACTTTTTTTGTGGGAAGATTTTTTTTTATGACTTGCTCAATTTCTTCTTTTGTTATGGGTCTGTTCAAGTGTTCTACTCCAACTGAGATAGTGTAGGTAGGTTTTGTGTTTCTAGAAACTTGTCCATCTCTTCTAGGTTCTCAAATCTGTTGGAATACAGTTTTTCACAGTATTCTATTATTATCTTTTTCATTTCAGTTGGTTCTGTTGGGATGTCAACCTTTTTGTTTATTATTTGTGTTATTTGCATCTTCTCTTTCTTTCTCTTTGTTAAATTTACTAGTGGCTTGCCATTTTTGTTAATCTTTTCAAAGAACTATCTTCTTATTTTGTTGATTTTCTCTATTTTGTTTTGTTTGTTTTCTGCTTCATTTATTTCTGCTCTGATTTTTATTATTTCCTTACTTCTGGATACTGTAGGTTTCTTTTGCTTCTCTTTTTCTACTTGTTGGAGTTGTTGAGTTGGAGTGTTGATTTTGATTCTTTTCTCTTTTTGATGTGTGGATTTATTGTTATAAATTGACCTCTGAGTACTGCTTTCACTGTGTCCCAATGTTTTTTGTAAGTTGTATCTTCATTCTCATTTGTTTCTAGGAATTTTTTTTTTTTTTTTATTCCACACTGTATTTCTTCTGTTACCCAGTAGTTTTTGAGCAATATATTATTTAGTTTCCACATATTTGATATTTTTTCATTGATCTTCCTATTATTGATTTCTAATTTTATAGCTGTACCAAAAAGACCTGGTCAATCTTCATCCATTTCAGGAGGGTGCATATGATCAAGAACCAATGGTATAGAAGGAAGAAGTTGAAGCTGCACTGAAGGAAGTGGTGAAGAACAAGGCTCCAAGAATTGATGAAATACCCACTGAGATATTTCAACAAATGGTTGTCCCACTGGAGGAACTCACTTGGCTATGCCAAGAGATTTGGAGGACAGCTACCTCGCCAACTGACTGGAAGAAATCCATATTGAAGTTAAAGGTTCTCTTCATTTCTTTTAAATATTTGTTCTGAGTTTTCTTCATATAGATTGGCAACAAGGGATTTGTGTTCTAGTTGGGAAGTGTGTTTTTTTCAGCCAGCTCTAGTCTACTCTTTAGTCTTTCCACTGTGTTGTCTATCTCTGTAATTTTAGTGTTCATCTTCAGGATTTCTAATTGCTGTTTTTGTATGAATTCTAATTGTATTTTTATCTTATTATTTTGTTCTTGAATGGTTTTCCTGAATTCTTCCATGGAACTCTCTGTCTTCTCATTGTTTCTGTTTATGGTTTCCTTGAGCTCTTGGAGAGTCCTATATATATACCTTCTGAATTTCTTTCAGATAGTTCCATTGCTTGTTCTTCTTCCACAATAGATAATTCTTTTGCCTGAGCTTTTATTTCTATCATCTTGTTCTTGTTGTTGTTTGTTTGATTTGATGTTGTGTGTTGCTGCCCACATTGGGAGTTGTTTAGGCATTTTGAAGTTATTGTCTTTAATTTTTAGTTACGTATTGATTTGTTTCACCCTGATTTTAGTTCAAACCCACTAGCCACTCCTTGGAAGGAAGGTTGGGCAATCTACTTTTGTAGTAGAAGTACCACCTTGGATACCACCTCGGAAACCCAATGAGGGGTCGCTATGAGTCAGGTCTGACTCTACTGCACATAACAACAACAAAAATATCTGAAAGTGTGGAGCAAGTTACTTTTTGCTTATTAACTCAGCTGTACTGGGTTACTCTTCAGCTCTCTCTGTGTTGGTGGAATCACTGATGGGGATGTGGGTTCAGGTTTCTGTTTTTTATGAAGAGGATTTGGAGTTGGGATGAGCAGTTGTTGTCCTTCTTGTCACTGACACTGTGGGGCAGGAGCTACTGTTGTTCAGTGTAATAACTCCTGTTGCCTGGTGGTGGTTTAATGTGTTCCTTCTATTGGATGAGTCAGGTGAGACCTGTCTTTTCATTGTTTCCGTTTATGGTTTCCTTGAGCTCTTGGAGAGTCCTATATATATACCTTCTGAATTTCTTTCAGATAGTCCTATTGCTTGTTCTTCTTCCACAATAGATAATTCTTTCGCCTGAGCTTTTATTTCTATCATCAGGAAGGAAGAAAAAGAAAAGAAAAGAAAAGCCTCCAGAAGAGAGCCCCTGGATAGAAAGGTAGAAGGAGTTTTCCACGTTTAGGGGGAAAAGTTCAGTCAGTGAGGCAGGCACAAGCAGGGTAGTTTATGTTTTTCTGAGGTCTACTAATGATGCCATCTTACTGTCAATCAAAGCCCCATTGTTTAAAATTGACAGAAACCCCAATGGGTTGAGGGCCACTACTATCTGCTTGGATCAAGAAGTTGTAAAAACCCTGTACCCTGGTCCACTCTGTGCTAAAAGGGTCATAAAAGTGTAGAACCCCAACTACTGTATACTCACTTCAGGGCTCCACCTACTCAGAGGGATTTTTTTTCCCTTTCCCTCATTCCTTTCTGGACTCCATGGCACCCCAAGCCAAGGGGGGGTCTTGATTCCTTTCCTAACTACTGTATACTCACTCCAGGGCTCCACCTACTCAGAGGACTTTTCTCCCTTTCCCTCATTCCTTTCTGGACTCCATGGCACGCCAAGCCAAGGGGAGTCTTGATCCATTTCCCAGTAAGATTATCTGCTCAGAGTCCAAGGTCACCACCAGAAACTCCCAGTGTGGGTATTTGGAGTCCCCAGTGCCTCTGTGGGTTCTGTGAAGGTTATTGTTATTATTATTTATTCCTCCTTCCATCTACTCACTTATTTTGTATTTCTAATGAGTCCTCTCGATCTCTGTCTCTGCTGGTTAGGTGGGTTCGTTTATCTTTCCCCATTGCTTAATCTTCTCTTTTTCTCTGTCTTCACTAAATCTGATACTCTATCTTTTCGTTAGTTGCTCACAACTCCAGTATCATTATTTCTATCTGCTTTGCCTAGTTACTCAGGTATTAACTTGGTTAGAGGGATCAAACATGTGGATTATAGGTACAACGCCATCTCTTCTCCAGGTAACATACTTGCAAGATTTTAAGACTTCAGTCACTACATACCAAAGTAAGATGTAGAATGTCTTTGTGGACAATGTTATGCCAATTGACCTTGATGTCCTCTGCAACTATGGTTGTGAGCCTGCAGGCTTATTGACTCACTCTTTCAAAGTGTTTTGTTATGGGTAAGAAATTTCATTAATTTGCCCCCTGTTAGCTCTACTATATACATGGACATTTTTACATCACATGCAAATTGCTGTTTGTTGTTAGGAGCCACTGAGTTGATTCCTACTCATAGTGACCCTATGTACAACAGAACAAAACACTGCCTGATCCTGCACCATCCTCACAATGCTTGCTATGCTTGAGCCTATCTTTGCTGCCACTGTGTCAATTTATCTTGTGAGGGCCTTCCCCTTCTTTGCTGACCCTCCACTTTACCAAGCATGATATTCTTCTCCAGGGAATGATCCTTTCTCACAACATGACCAACGTAAGTGAGGTGAAGTCTAGCCATCCTTGCTTTTGAGGAGTCCGGGCTGCACTTCCTCCAGGACAGATTTGTTTGTTCTTCCGGCAATCCATGGTATTTTCAGTATTCTTTGCTAACATCACAATTCAAAGAGATCATTTCTTCTTCAGTCTTCCTTATTCATTGTCCAGGTCTCACATGCAAATAAAAGGGTTGAAATGCCATGCATGATTTAGATTAGGTGTATCTTATTCATAGTGCCTAAGGCATTTGACTGCTAACCAGAAGGCTGGCGGTTCAAGCCCACCAGCCACTCCTCAGAAGGCGGATGAAGCAATCTACTTCCGTAGTGATACTGCCTTGGCAACCCAAGGAGGGGTTGCTATGAGTCGGGTCTGACTCGACAGCATATAACAACAACAATAGTCTTCAAAGTGAATTTTTGCTCTTGAACATTTTAGGGACGTCTTTTGCAGCAGACTTTCCTAGTGCAATAAGCTGCATGATGTTTTAACTGCTAAATCAATGAGTGTTGATTGTGGATCTCAGTACAATAAAATCTTTCACAACTTCAGTCTATTTTCTGTTTATCATGATGCTGCTTATTGGTCCAGTAGTTAGGATTTTTGTTTTCCTTATGCTGAAGTGTAATCCATACTGCAGACTGTAACCTTTGATCTCCATCTATAAGTTCTTCAAATCTCTTTACTTTTGACAAGCAAGGTTGTGTCTTTTGCATATCACAGGTCCCTAATGAGTCTTCCTCCAAAGGTGATCCTGTGCTGCTCTTCTTCCTATAGTCCATCTTCTCGGGTTATTTGCTCAGCATATAGATTGGATAAGGATTGTGATCAAATAAGTGTGGATACAAGGCAGATGCATGCCCTTCCTGATTTTAAACCATGAAGTATCCTCTTATTCCATTTGAATGACAGCCTCTTGGTCTATGTACAGGTTTCTCATGAGCACACTCATGTGTTCTGGAATTCCCATTCTTCACAATGTCATCCATAATTTTTTATAATCCACACAGTCAAATGCCTTTCCAGAGTCAAGAAAACACAGGTAAACATATTTCTGGTATTAGCTTTCAGCTAAGATTCATCTGACATCAGTAATGATATTCCTCATTCCACGTCCTCTTCTAAATACATACAAATATGTATATAGAAGTATGGTTGATAAATCTGTGTATGGTCACAGGTATAGTCCTGTTCCCCTACCTATATCTGGTCAATTTCTCTGTCTAGCTATGTATTCACTTATAAAGTAATGTTTGTTATTACTGATAATGAAGGATAGTTTATGTAATAGTATTTACCTTTGTTTGTAACTCTTATGCACATCTCTCCACGGCTTCCTTTTCCTTAGTAATATTGTGCTTGTCACCCACTTTTTGTATATTGCTATTCCCTCCACCCAAATCAATATGTATCTTTTACCTAACTAGTAATTTCCTTCCCCTCCCCTCCCATCCCTGGTAACCATGATAGAATGTGTCTTTCCATGTGTATAGCTTTTCTTGATTTTTTATAATAATGGACTCATACAATATTTGTCCTTTTTTTATTGACTTATTTCACTCAGTATAATGTCCTCCAAGTTTCATATATGGTATGAAGTGTTTCACTGACTCTTCAATGTTGCATAGTATTCTATTGTGTGTATGTACCATAGTTTGTTTATCCAGTCATCTGTTGATGGGTTTAGGTTGTTTCCATTTTGTTGCTATTGTGACTAGAGCTACAGGGAACATGAGTGTGCATATATCTATTCATGTCCTAGATCTTACTTCTTTAGGATATAAAGAAGCACCATATATTTTACACAGTGGTTGCACCATTTGACAGTCCCACCAGCAATATATGAGAGTTTCAATCTCTCCAGACCCTTGCTGGCATTTGTTGTTTTCATTCTTTTTGAACTTTTCTGTTAGAGCTGAAATGAAATATCTCATTGTTGTTTTGATTTGTATCTCTCTAATGGCTAATGATCACAAGTATTTCTTCATGTGTTTGTTGGTTGTCTGAAAATATTCTTTGGTGAAGTGTCTGTTCATGTCCTCTGCCCATTTTTTAATTTGGACTGTCTTTTTGATGTTGAAGTGTTGCAGTTTTCCATAATTTTATAGAGAAGTTCCTTGTCAGATATGGTTCTAACCATATGTTGAATAAGAGTTGTGATAAGGGACATTCTGATCTGATTCCTATTCTCAAGAGGAAAAATTTCAGTCTCTCTACATTATGTTTTGAAATTAATGAGATTAATGTTTTGAGATTAATTATGTTTTGAGATTAATCATTAATTAAAGACTATGCATAAGAAGAGGCATCTAGAGTGATGTTGGTTTGTTTGCTTCTATAAGAACAGCAGCAGCAGCCAACAACCTTCACAACCCCCAAGATCCTGACCTCAAACCTGAACCATAGGTAAGACTCCCCCCCACCCTCCTTGGGGCCTGAGGCTTTAGGGAATGATAACAACTCCTTCGGTGTTATCATCTGTCAGAGAAATCAAATCAGGCTGTCTTCTCACCTTGCCTACCTTCTTAGAGTCCTAGGGTGGTATATACAATTGACGCTCTTGGCTGCCAGCTGAAAGGTTGGTGGTTCAAGGCCACCCAGAGACACCTGGAAAGACTGAAAAATCAGTCAATGAACCTCCGTGGGGTGCAAATCCACCCTGACACACACGGGGTGCTGTGAGTCAGGGTCAGCTCCACGGCCACTGGTCTGCCTACCTTCCTTCTCCCCTCCTTCTAAGTTCACTGAAAGGCCTAAAGACCTTCCCTAGACCTGCCACTCACCCTGGGCTCTGCACGGCAACTCTTCCCGACCCAACAGAGACCTCACTGCTCCAGGTATTTCCTCTGTCCCACTCCTGCAACAAGAGGTATTGTTACTCTTATACCCCACACCTGCTTGGTGAAAGGATGTTTGGCCATCCCTCACACCCACCTTCTGGGCTCGCAGGAACTCCATCCCACTCTGTGTGCTCCAACGGAGCCTGGGTGCCCTGCCCTGCCCTCCCCTGATTTTTTTTTTCTTTTCTTTTTTTTTAGTTTGCTTGCTTTTGTCTGTTTTAAAAGTACTACTATTATTAATACTTTTGTCCTTTTTACTATTATTCTTTATTCTTCCCCTCCCAGGTCCTAGTTTTCAGCATTTTTCTTTTCCCTGTTCCTGGTTGCAATTTTTTTTTTTTTTTCCTTTTTCTTATGGTTAACCCTGTTCCTTGTTTTTCTTTTTGCATTTTTCCCATTTTTTTCTTCATTATTCTCCTTCTCTGCCTTTTTATCTCTTATTGCCCTATTGCAGGTTTTCTTGTTTTTTGGTTGACCTTCTTGTTTGTCTGGAGGGTGCAGCCATTTTGATTGTTTACATGTGGCAGCCATTTTGGATATTTAAAGTGACCGAGGGTGCAGCCATTTTGAATGTTTACAAGTGGCAACCATTTTGGATTTTAAAATGATAGCATTCTCATTCGGATTCCAGGGAACTAAGAACAGGCAGTGAGGTGGAAAGCAGGGAGAGGACAAAAAAAGGCAAAGGGGACCAGAACAGATTGAGGATTCGATCATAGGGATCCAGGTAAGGGTGGTTGGAGGGGTTTCCCTCCAACAGATTGAGGAGTCAGTCACAGGGACCCAGGTGAAGACATCCCAGGCCATGCCCCACAAGGAGCTAGGCAGGAAGGCAGGGAGAGGACAGAAAAGGCAAAGGGGATAGGAACAGATTGAGGATTTGACCATAGGGATCCAGGTAAGGGTGGTTGGAGGGGTTTCCAACAGCTGAGGGAGACAAACTTGTCTGTCAGTTTGTCCTACTGTGGTGATGTGTCGCTGTGAGTCTTGAGGCTGTGTCATTGGTGTTTCAAACCCAGTGGGGTGCACCTGTTGTACAGTAATTAGCCCAGCTTGCAGACTGAGACAGACTAGGAAGAAGGAGGAAGCCATCCACTTTTACAGGAATTGGCCAGGTAAAACCTTATGAATAGCAGAGAAACACTGTCTGATACATTACTGCACAAATTTTTGATTAGTCCGGAAACACTGTCCAATGCAGAGGAGGAAGATGAGCCACTTAGCTTAGAAAGCTCTCAAAGTAGGACTGGGGAAGAGCTGCATTATCAGAGTAAAATCAGCCTTACTCATATGGATAAGGTAAAGCTTTCGAGACCTCCATTTGCTAACTTGGCACCACTCAAATTGAGGAGAAACAGCTGCAAACATCCTTTAATCATCAGAACATGGAATGTATGAAGTATGAATCTAGGAAAATTGGAAGTTGTCAAAAATTAAATGCAACACATAAAGATTGATATCCTAGGCATTAGTAAGCTGAAATGGACTGGTTTGGGCCATTTTGAATCAGACAACCATATGATCTACTATGCCGGGAACGACAGTTTAAAGAGGAATTGTGGGGCATTCATCATCACAAAGGATGTTTCAAGATGTGTCCTGAAGTACAATGCTGCCAGTGATAGGATAATATCCATACACCTACAGGGAAGACCCATTAATGAGACTATTATTCAAATTTATGCACCAACCACCAAAGCCAAAGATGATGAAATTGAAGATCTTTATCAACTTCCGCAGTCTGAAATTGACGGAACTTGCAATCAGGATGTGTTAATTATTACTGGTGACTGGAATGCAAAAGTTGAAAACAAAGAAGAATCACCAGTAGTTGGAAAATTTGGCCTTGGTGACAAAAATAATGCTGGAACTCGCATAGTAGAATTATGCAAGACCAACAATTTGTTCATTACAAACAACTTTTTTCAGCAACACAAATGGTAGCTGTATATGTGGACTTCACCAGATGGAACACACAGGAATCAGATTGACTACATCTGTGGCAAGAGGTGATGGAAAAGCTCAATATCTTCAGGCAAAACCAGGCCAAGAGCTGATTGTGAACAGACCATCAAGTGCTTATATGCCAGTTCAACTTGAAGTTAAAGACAATTAAAACAGTCCACAAGAGCCAAAATATGACCTAGAATATATCCCTCCTGAATTTAGAGACTATCTAAAGAATAGATTTAATGCATTGAACACCAGTGACCAGAAACCAGATGAATTGTGGGATGACATCAAGAGCATCATCCATGAAGAAAGCAAGAGGTCACTAAAAAGACAACAAAAGAAGAAAAGAGCAAAATGGATGACAGAAGAGACTCTGAAACTTGCCCTTGAGCAGAAAGTAGCTAAAGCAAATGGAATAAATGACAAGATGAAAGAATTGAACAGAAGATTTCAAAGAGCAGTTTGAGAAGACAAAGCCAATTACTATAATGAAATGTGCAAAGACCTGGAGTTAGAAAACCAAAAAGGGAAGAACGTGCTCTGCATTTCTCAAGCTGAAAGAATTGAAGAAAAAATTTAAGCCTGGAGTTGCAATATTGTAAGATTCTAAGCGCAAAACATTGAATGATGCAGGGAACATCAAAAGAAGATGGCAGGAATACACAGTCACTGTACCAAAAAGAACTGGTCGATCTCCATCCATTTAAGGAGGTGGCATATGATCTAGAACCAATGATACTGAAGGAAGAAGTCAAAGCTGCAATGAAGGAATTGGCGAAGAACAAGGCTCCAGGAATTGACGGAATACCCATTGAGATAATTCAACAAACAGATGCCACACTGGAGGCACTCACTCAGTTATGCCAAGAGATTTGGAAGACAGCTACCTGGCCAACAGACTAGAAGAGACACATATTTGTACCCATTCCAAAGAAAGGTGATCCCACAGAATGTGGAAATGATAGAACAATATCAATATTGCACCTAAGTAAGATCTTACTGAAGACAATTAAAAAACGGTTGCAGCAGTACATTGACAGAGAACTTCCAGAGTTGCAAGCTGGATTAGAAGAGGATGTGGAACAAGGGATATCATAGCAGCTGTCAGATGGATCTTGGCTCAAGGCAAAGAATACCAGAAAGATGTTTACTTGTGTTTTACTGACTATGCAAAGGCATTTGATTGTGTGGATCGTGACAAATTATGGATACCATTGAGAAGAATGGGAATTCCTGAACACTTGATTGTACTCACGAGGAACCTGTACCTTGACCAGGAGGCTGTCGTTCGAACAGAACAAGGGGACACTGCATGATTTAAAATCAGGAAGGGAGTGCATCAGGGTTGTATCCTTTCCCAATACTTATTCCATCTGTACGCTGAGCAAATAATCCAAGAAGCTGGACTATATGGAGAAAAACGTGGCATAGGATTGGAAGAAGAATCATTAACAACCTGAGATATGCTGATGATACAACTTTGCTTGCTGAAAGTGAGAATGACTTGAGGCACTTACTGATGAAGATTGAGCAACACAGTCTACAGTGTGGATTACATTTCAATATAAAGAAGCCCCAAATCCTCACAACTGGACCGATAAGCATGGAGAAATGGAGAAAAGATTGAGGTTGTCAAGGAGTTCACGTTGCTTGGTTCTACAATTGATGCCAATGGAAGCAGCAATCAGGACATTAGACGACGTGTAGCATTGGGAAGGTCAACCGCGAAGGAACTGTTTCAAGTGCTGAGGAGCAAGGATGTCTCCTTGAGGACTAAGGTGCGCCTGACACAGGCCATGATATTTCCAATCACCTCATATGCATGTGAGAGCTGGACAATGAATAAGGAAGACCGAAGAAGAGTTGATGCTTTTGAGTTGTGGTGCTGGTGAAGAATGTTGAAAGTACCATGGACTGCCAAAAGAACCAACAGATCTGTCCTGGAGGAAGTGCAGCCGAGATGCTCCTTGGAAGCGAGGATGGCCAGACTTCGTCGCACCTACTTTGGTCATGTCAGAGGGAACAATTCCCTGGAGAAGGATGTCATGCTTGGTAAGGTGGAGGGTCGATGAAAGAGGGGACAGCCTTTGACGAGATGGATTGACATGGTGGCTGCGATAATGGGCTCAAGTATAGCAAGGATCATGGAGCTGGTGTGGGATTGGGCGGTGTTTCATTCTTCTGTGCATGGAGTCGCTATGAGTCAGAAGTGACTCGATGGCACCTAACAACAATAACAACCACAATGCATAAGATTTGTGGTTCATTTTGTACAAATGCCCTTTATTATGTTGTGGTATTTCCCCTCTGTTCCTATTTTGCTGAGTTTTTTTTTTTTGTCAGGAACGGGTATTGGACTTTATCAATTGATGTTTACCTGTCCATTGAGATGATTGTGTGATTCTTCTCTTTTGTTTTAGTTATGTGGTAGATTATGCTGATTGATTTTCTAATGTTGAACAATACTTCTATATCTGGTATTATTCCCACTAGGTCATGATTTATTTATTTAAATTTTTTTTTATATGGTATTGAATTCTATCCACTGGAATTGAGAGTTTTACGTTTATATTCATGACTGATACTGGTCTGTAATTTTCTTTTTTTGTGGTCTCTTTGCCTGGTTTTGGCATCACAGTTATGCTGGCATCAGAGGATGAATTTGGCAATATTGTTTCTTATTCTATGCTCTGAAATATTTTGAGTAATATTGATATATTAGCTTCTTTCTAAATGTTTAGTAGAATTTTCCAGTGAAGCCGTCAAGGCAAGTCCTTTGTTTTGTTGGGAGGTTTTTTTTTTTTTTTTCTTTTTGATATCTTATTTTTTTATGGATCTATTCAGTTTTCCTACCTTAATTTATTTTAATTTAAGTAGGTAGTCTGTTTCTATAAATTTGCCCATTTCCTTTAAGTTTGCCAATTTGTTAGAGTACAGTTTTTTATAATAAAACCAAAAATGAAACTCACTACTGTCAAGTTGGATCCAATTCATAGAGACCCCTCCTTGGGTGTCTCAGGTGGAATCTCTAAGGAGATAGATTGCTCAACCTTCCTTCCTAGGAGTGGCTGGTGGGATTGAACCATCAGCCTTCTGGTTAGCAATCAAATGCCTTAGGCACTATGTCTGTTCTGGTATAATTCTTTTTATTCCAGTTGATTCTATTGTAATGTCACCATCTCATTTCTTATTTATTTAGTTCTTCTCTTGTTTTCTTTTGTCACTTTGGCTAATTCTCCTGTTTTGTTCTCTGTTTCACATATTTCTGCTTTAATCTTTATTGTTTCCTTTCTTCAGCTGTTTGGACTTCTTTTGCTCTTCTTTTTCTATTTGTTTGAGTTGTAAGATTGATGTTTTGATTTTGGCTTGTTCTTCTTTTCTAGAGTGTGCATTTATTGCCATAAACTAACCTTTGACCACTACTTTTGCTATGATCAAATGTTTTGGTATGTTGTTTTTCCATTCTTGTTGGATTATAGGAAAATTTTAATGCCCGTTTTTCTATTACCCAGAGGTTTTAAGCAAGGTGTTTTTCAGTTTCCATATATTTGATTTTTTTTTCCTTGCTCTTACTGTTATTGATTTTTACTTTTATTGTATTGTGATCAGAGAGAATGCTTTGTATTATTTCTATGCTTTGGATTTTATTGAAGCTTGTTTTGTGGCCTAAAATATAGTCCATTCTGGAGAATGATCCATGCACACTGGAAGAAGATGTATACTTTGTTGCTGTTGGGTGGAATGTTCTGTATACTCTATGAGGTTGATTTGGTTGATTGTGGCATTTGGATTTGTATCTTTGTTGAGCTTCTTTCTAGTTATTCTGTCCTTTACCAAGTGCTATGCTGAAATCTCCTACTATTATTGTGGAACTGTCTATTTCTCTTTTCAATGGTGTTAGAGTTTGTTTATGTATTTCGGCACCTTGTCATTAAGTATGCAGTAGTGTAGTGCCTAAGGCACTTGACTGTTAATCAGAAGACTGGCGGTTCAAACCCACCAGCCACTCCTCGGAAGGAAGATGGGGCAATCTACTTCCTTAATGATACTGCCTTGGAAACCCAAGGAGGGGTCGCTGTGAGTCAGGTCTGACTCGATGGCACAGAACAATAACAACATATTTACTATGATTATATCCTCTTGGTGTATTTTTCCTTTAATCACTATATAATGTTCTTTACATTTTATGGTGGACTTTTTGCCTTAAAGTCTATTTTATTGGAGATTAATATTACCAGTCCTACTCTCTCTCTCTCTCTCTCTTTCTCTCTCTTTTTTGGCTGTCATTTGCTTGAGATATGTTTTTCCATTCTTTGAGTTTTAGTTTATTTATGTCTTTATACCTAAGATGTGTCTCTTGTAGACATCATATTGATGAGTCATGTTTTTGTATCCATCTGCTACTCTCTGTCTCTTTCCTGGTGTATTTAAGCCATTTATATTCAGTGTCATTATTGGATTATTGATATGAACTGACTAGCTGTCATGTGTGTGTTTGTGTGTTGTGTGTGTGTGTGGTGTTGAGATTTCTTTGTTCCACTTAATTTTCTGTGTTGAGTTCTTTCGGTTTGGGATTTTATTTTTATTTTTTCCCAGTTGTTGATTTTGTGTTTACTCAGTCTTTATGTTTTCTTATTTTTCACTTTGATAAGGAGGTTCATTAATTTTCTTTTTGTTTATCTTGAAATTTACCTTTATCTTTCTAAGTTTAAAGCAGACTTTTATTTCTGACATTGCCTTGACTTCCTGTCTATATGAAGGTTCTATAACTATACTGTTTATTCCCCTTTTTATATTGATGCTGTGTATATTTACAGATATCTCTGGTTCCCTGTTTTCAGTCTTTTAGTTTTGCATTATTTTTGAGCATTCCTTATCTGATTTGGTATCTGGATGCTGCTGTCATGTGTCCTAATCTCAGACTGTTGTCTGATGTTGGTTTTCTGTGTGAAGGATTCCCATCAATAATTCTTATAACATTGGTCTGTTTTTTAAGCTTCCCTTAATTTCTGCTTATCTGGAAGTGTCCTAATTTCTCCATCATATTTGAGAGACAATTTTGTTGAATATATAATTCTTGGTTGGCAACTTTTTTTTTCAAAGCTTCATATATTTCTTCCCATTGCCTTCTTTGCATGGTTTCTGCTGAATAATCAAAGCTTTAATCTTATTTGTCCTCCTTTGTATGTGAGTTTTCATTTTCCTGAACTGCTTTCAGGATTATTTCTTTGTCCTTGTTTTGCCAAGTTTGATTATGATATGTCCTGTTGTCTTTTAAGGAGCTTTGGTGGCATAGTGAGCCAGACATTTGGCTGCTAAGCAAAAGGTCAGCAGTTCAAAACCACGAGCTGCTCTGTAGGAAGAAGATGAGACACGCTACTTCCATAAAGATTTACAGCCTTGGAAACCCAATAGGAGTCACTGTGAGTTGGAATTGACTCAATGGTGGTGGATTTTGGTATCTTTTGGTGTCTATCCTATATGGGATTCATAGAGCTTCTTGGATGGATATCTTTTTGTCTTTCATGATGTAATGGAAGTTTTCTGACTGAAAATTAAGAAAAAATTCTCTCTTTTTTGTTGCCTCCTTCTGTTCTGGGATTCTGAAAATGTGTAAATTTTTCCTCTTTATCATGTCCCACATAATTCTTAGGGTTTCTTCCTTTGTTTTAATTATTTTTTCCTGATTCTTCTTCAGATCAACTGGTGTCAAGGGATTTTTCCAATATTTCACTGATTCTGTCTTCCATTGATTCAATTCTGCTCCTTTGTCCTTCTGTTAAGTTGTTACCTCTGAAATTTTATTGTTTATATTTTGGATTTCTAGTTGCTGTCTTCTTATGGTTTCTAATTGTCTATTCATTTTGTTGCTTTGTTTTTGTATTGTTTTCTGGAATTATTCTATTGCTTTGTTTGTATTTTTCTTGATTTTTTTCTGTGTTTTCCTTGATCTCTTTTCTTTGAGCTCTTGGAGAATCATATATATTAGTTTTTTGAATTCCTTATCAGATTTTCCCATGATCATATCATTTCTTCATCTGGAAGATTTTCTGGTTCTTTATTTTGGTCAGTTGCTGGAGCCATCTTGTCTGTATCTTTATGTGATTTTATATTGTCTGTTGCCTCTTAGGCATTCAGGTGTTATTACATTTATTTATTGTATATTTGTTTGTTGTGTCCTGAGACTTTATATATATATATATATATATATATATATATATATATACCAGTAGGCGGAGTGTGCATGTTACTCTACTTTCTAGTCTAAACTGGAGTTCTCACTACCTGTCTCCAGGTGGGTGGGGGAGTGGCTTGGTTTGTGAGCACAGGCCTCTGTTTACTGCTCTTGAAGTCCAACAAAGCATGTAACTGGCATTGCTAGTGAGGTTATATGTCTGTTCAGCTGGTCACCTGAGATTAAGTGTAGGGAGTTTTCTCACTGGTTGGCGGGTTGGGTGTTGTGTGTGCACATTGTCAGATGCTAGGTGGTCAGGACAAGGGTGCCCATGTTTTTGGTCCCCAGGTGGGTGGTGAGGAAACTCACAATGGTCCACAGCAGGCAAGATGCACAGGGGTAGTCAGAGTACCCGTAAGTCTCTGGTTGCAGTGGAAGGATGGGGAGGGACAAGGCAGGAGGGATGCTGCCAGTCCATGGGTGCCTGCAAGGAGGGCATGCCCCTGTCCACTAAAGCATGATGTGGGGGAGGGTATGCTGCTCGTCCTTGGTCTCCTGGTGAGGTGGCTGGAGTGAATAGGAGGTGCTGCTGGTCTGCAAGGCCCTGGTGTAGGCAGCTGGGTGTAGAAGTAAACACCTTCAGTTTGTGGGGTCTTGGCCTCAGTGCCTTGGCAGAATTATGGGTGCCACTGTTCCAGAGAACCAGAGTGCAGGCAGTGGGTATAAGAGCAGGTGCTGCCATTCTCTGGGCCTGTGACACTGATGGCCAGGATATTAATCTGTGAATCTCTGGCATGAGTGGCTGAGTGAAGGTGATGATGTCGCCGGTCTGTGGACTCATGGATCAAGAGGAGGAGTGTGGGGGGGTGGCATTGGACTGTGATCACATGCCAACCAAACCAACCAACCACTGCCGTGGAGTCAGATCTGACTCATAATGACCTCTCCTTGGGTTTCTGAGGTGGTATCACTACAGAAGTAGATTGCTCGACCTTCCTTCCGAGGAGTAGGGGTAAATATTGAGGGGGCTGGGCACCATTAGTCCATGGGCCTCCATCACAGGATTGGGGGGGTGTGGTGAGTGAGATGAGTGCACTTAAGTCTCACAGGGTGGGAGCACTCCTGCCTGGCTCTGCATGTGGATGCAGAGTCGTTGCTGCTTGGCTGCACCAGATGATGGGGGCTTTAGTTGGGAATGCTACTTGCTTTGCTTCATTATGGTTTTGCTTTGAAGGCTTGGCTGGCTGGGAGCTGGCAATGTGCAATTCTTCATGTCCACAATTTTTGTACAATCTCTCCTTCTATTTGGCACTCAGTCTGATTCTTTAGAGTTGCTTTTGATGGTCAGGGTTCCAATGTTGTTGTTGTTGTTGTTATGTGCCGTCAAGTCAGCCCCGACTCATAGCGAGCCCCCTTTGGGTTTCTGAGGTGGTATCACCATGGAAGTAGATTGCCCAACCTTCCTTATGAGAAGAGGCTGGTGGGTTTGAACCACCAGCCTTCTGGTTAGCAGTCAAGTGCCTTAGGCACTATGCTACCAGAGCTCCCAGGGGTTCAATGTTGTCATCTATATCCAATGCACTTGATTTCTTGGGCCTTTTTTTGTAAAAGGGACATTATTTCTTGGGTCTTTGTTGTAAGGGAAAGGTGTCTGACTATCTCACCATCTTCTGACAATTTATTCTTAAAACATTTAATGGAGGTTAAATCCCTCAAGACACAGTTTGGATAACAGACATGTTGACTGCCTTAGAATACTATGTAAAGGCTTGATATTCATAAGACAAGAGTGGTGTAGTTGATTTCACTCATTTTATTTACTATCATTGTTTTTATTTTGCAGATGTCACAATATAGGTAATTTCTATTAGTGGGACTATTGAACAGTTTGAAACTGGGCTTTAAAGTGAAACAGTTGGTTTGGAAATCATATTTATGCACAAATACATTCTATGTGATAACAAACCTAATTCAAAATACACATTTTTCACAATGCAAAATCTTACCTAATTCTCTACTCTTTAAATAGCTTCTATTTTACTGTGGAGTTTAAAAATAAACCCACAAAACAGTTCTTAGGTACTAGGTTTACTATGAAATACAGTATATATTGGAAACAAATAAGGTAGCTAGGATCTAAATCCCTGTTCGATTAACAAAGCAAAGGATCTTTAATAATCTCAGGCATTTGCAAACTAAGATCTGTGGTTCAAAGATAGCAGAACGTATCTTTCTGTGCAAGTGAGGTGGTTACAACTAGGAAGGTCCTAGGCAAAATGTGAAACAGGCTTTGAGTTAGACAACCTATAGGAGCCCTGGTGGTGTAGTGCCTAAGATATTTGACTGCTAACCACCAGGTTGGTGGTTCAAACCCACCAGCCACTCTGTGGAAGGAAGATGGGACAATCTACTTCCATAAAGATTTACAGACTTGGTAAAGATTTATAGACTTGGAAATCCAATGGGGGTCACTTTGAATCAGAATCTATTTGATGGCAGTGGGTTTGGTTTGGTTTTGGGTTCTCTCTCTAAGCCCGACCCTTCCCGTCTCTGTGGCTGCTCTGTTATTTTTCACACAGTCCTTCCTTTCCTAGAGGCTGGTATTCCCCCTCTCTTCTCCTTCCTCCAGCCAACAACCACCATCCCTCAGTAGCTCTAAATTATCCTTTAGGAGATCAAGGGATTAAGGTAATGCACCACTGAATTTCAAGGTACAAATCTTTGCATGAAATATGTCTAGTACTTTCATTTTGAAAAAGTAGATTATTAAACCAAATAAATGTCACATTAATATATTATGTGCTAAGTAGGAAAAGAATTCTCAGTATTTGCCACCTACTCTGACTTACTATGACGTCAATGTTTTTCCAATAAATTAAAACAAAAAGTAGTGCTCAAGCAACACTCACTTTACTTGAAAATGGTAGTCTCTTCTAGCCTACAAACACTTAGTAAGGGTAGAATATTGTGCCTTCAGATGCTAGAAAGTCAACAATTTAGGAAAGTAAGACTATAATTCTCTCTTTTCTTAATAGTAGTTTTGTTTCAGGATTAATATATTTTTTTGTATAAGTAATATATTCACATGCTTCAAAAATTTAACAAAGGTACAAACGAGTATAGTAAAAATTTCTCTCTTGTGTTCATCCTTCATTTGCTGGTTTCCAACCCCTGCCCAAATTGACAGCCTCTGTTATTAGTTTTTGTGTAGACCTAGAAATTTAAAAAATGTTTATATAAGCAAATGCTAACACATCTTCCTTTTCTCCCTTTAAAAACAAATGCTATACATACTATATACTGTGACACACCTTCCCCTCCACTTAACAATTTCTCTAACATATCTTTACTTGTCAGTGCTGTAAAAAATCCCTATTATTTGACAATTTTTATTATGGTTGAGCAGTAGACCAATATTTGGATGTGCAATGATTTATTTAACAGTTCTCTATTGATGGACTTTTATGCTATTCCAATTTTTTGCTATTGCAAGAAATGCTGCAGTAATAAATAACCTTGCACATTCATGATTTTACCCACGTGTGTGTATATCTGTGGAATACACTCCTAAAATTGGAACTGCTGAGTCAAAGAATGTATGCATTTGTAATTTCAGTAAATATTGCCAAATTGACTTCCAAAATGATTGTACCTATTTACACTTCCACCAGCAATGAATCACTGTTCCTGTTTCTCTATATATTGCCAACCCTAAAGGTTGTCAAATTTTTGGATTCTTACCAATCTGATAGTGAAATATGGTATCTTGATGTAGTTTGAATTAGCATTTTTTCTATGTAGCAGTGATTTGAGTATCTTTTCATATGAGTATGAGTCATTTGTATTTCCTTTTTTGTGAACTATTACTCATTTTCTAATAAGGATTTTTTTTTTTTTCTTTTTTAAAATCTAAAGTCTGTCTATATTAGAGAGATTAGGATTTTCTTTTTGGCCTTATTGTAAATTGCAAATGTTTCCTTCCCTTTTGTTATTTGTTTTCTATAAAAGAGGTGTTTTGAACACTGAATAACATGGATAATTATTTTAATGTTTTATGTCATTTTGTCTGCACACCCAGCTATGAATAAAAATATATATGTATGTGTGTGTGTGATATATACACACACACACTCACGCATACAGAGACATATACATATACAAGGATCCCTTGCTTTTCGAAAGTTCACTTAATAAAAGACTTATCTATATTAGTACATGTTTTGCTAACTGAAAGAAATCCAAAGAGAATTTTCGTTTTTTTGCAAAAAGGCAAAAAGTGAAACTAGTGTTAGCAATAGTTTTGTAATGAACTCTTAAAGAGGCAGTGTGTACCCTGTGGAGCCACAGAGAGGTGTTGCCAAGCTTCTTTCCTCAGGAACTACACTCAGTGTCTCAACATAAAGCTGCCATAACTGAACTTTGTATGTGAACACTATATGTTAGTGTTATTTTAGATTTTATGTATCATTTGGTAGATTGTTTTTCAGTTTGGGAACTCTCAAAATTTTCTCTCATACCAATTAATGGTAATTTTTTCTTCATTTTCTGTCATTTTCACTTATGAAAGTTTTCATAGGAATGCTCTACTTTCCAGTAGTGGGAGAAACATGTATATATGCACACAGATATGTATATACATATAGACACATATGCATATGGAAGGAAGATTGGGCAATCTACTTCCTTAGATATACCACCTTGGAAACCCAAGGAGGGGTCACTATGAGTTAGAGATGACTCGATGACAAATAACAACAGCAGCAACAACAACATATGCATATACAATATACATACACACACTGGAACATAAATAGCACTGTGCAAAGAACTTACAAATTTATGCATCTGAATATAGGGTCATCCCCTCCTGTGGGTAGAGGAGGCAAGCAATTATATTATCCAAAACAGGTTCAAAGTTTTGACTGAGTTGCCTACTACACACTGTGTAGTGACTCTGGCATTAGGGATAAAAATAATGACGGAGGCATGATATAATTACTCTAAGAGCTTATAGTTTGATTATAAGTCCTTTATGGATTGACTTGTTTTTCCCCAAAGATACATTGGAGAGGTACCTGTGGATGTTACTGTTTAGAAACTTGGTGGGTCCTAATCTCATCTAAGTGGAGTCTTAGAAAAGAGGAAAATAGGAGAGTGAGACAGAGGAGAAAAGGCCACGTGAGGATGAACCCAGATGTACCTCTAAGTCAAGGAACATGAAGAACTGCAGCCTGCCAACCAGAAACTAGAGGAGATGTATAAAACAATTTATTTTCTCAGAGTCCTCAGAAGGAATCAGCATAGCTTAATAACTGTGAGACAATAAATTCTTGTTCTTTAAAGTCACTTTGTGATTTTTGTTATAGCTATCCTAGGAAACTAAGAAAAAAGGTGGAGAAGTTGGACATACAAAAATACAATAGGGTTGTTGTTGTTATGTGTCCTCTAGTCAGACCCAACTCATAGTCAGAACCCCTCCTTGGGTTTCCAAGGCTGTGTCACTACAGAAGTGGATTGCCCCATCTTCCGGGTGAGGAGTGGCTGGTGGGTTTGAACTGCCAGCCTTCTTGTTAGCAGTTCAGTGCCTTAGGCACTAGGCTACCAGAGCTATAGGGTAGGAGACATGAAAGGAAATCTGTTAGCACAACAGTTAAGCTCTTGGCGGTTCAAACTCACCTAGTGGATCCGGGGCTTGGGGGTGGGGCCTGGTGATCTGCTTCTGTGAAGATCACAGCTAAGAAAGCCTTAAGGGGCAGTGCTACTCTGTCATATCGGGTCGCTATGAGTCGGATCTACACAAGGACTCAACAA
Organism: Orycteropus afer afer; assembly: GCF_000298275.1. Classification (NCBI taxonomy): domain Eukaryota; kingdom Metazoa; phylum Chordata; class Mammalia; order Tubulidentata; family Orycteropodidae; genus Orycteropus; species Orycteropus afer. Next base: position 8,030,071 of record NW_006921680.1, read on the forward strand.
CAGCAGAAGACATACAAATAAATAGGTAAATACAGAATTACAGAACAGTGGAAGAAAGAAATATGTATGACGTATGATCGAAATGATAAGGAAGCAGGGTGATGGAAGGATTGCCTGCATCCTGTATTAATCATTAAACCACTGAATCAGTTAGGGTTCGTTGCAAAGAAGAGAAATTGCCCTAGATGTTCAAAGCAGAAATGAATTTAATACCAGGTATTAGGAGTTGACAAAATCATTGGGAGAAGCTGGAGGAATGGAAATCAGGAAGATGGCACTTGACTTCTGGTTTCCGGTTGTTCTATTACTGCTGCAGTGAGAGGTTAGGAGAATGCTGTAGCCTTTTCTACCTCTGCTTTCCTTGTGGCTGCCTCACACCCAAGAAGCTAGTGAGTAGCAAGAATAATAATCTGGCCACTGGCAGTGTACATGATTGTCAGAAGTTGTTTGTCAAGTGCAACTGCCAGAGGGAGATAGGCTCTCCTCTATGGTCTGCATTCACATTTCTAGCAAGTACATTCCTTTGGCGGAGTCCAGAATGCTCCTAGAACTCCGACTGCAAGGGAGCCTGGGAAATATAGTTTTGTGATTTCCCTCACCTGTAATTCAGGGATTAGGAATGGATGACAAGAGCTAATGGACAATTTCAGTTATGTTGGTATGAATTTATTAGATTAACAAGCAAAAAGCAGGTGACTAAAGAATGGGCATATAAAATGGATATATTCTGTCTAAGACAGGATTAAGCCTGAGAGAATTCTAGAAAATAGGGTTTATAAGGAGCCCACATGGCAGGAGCACTGTAATTTGGGATGTCTAGTAGTTGAGAGTAGGAAGATTGAGGACATGGGTCTATAGCACATAGATATGATTGGGAGAGTTGTCAGGAAGAGTGGTTGGGGAGTTTGAGGAGAGATCAACTGTTTTTCATTATCATAAAGGGCATATAGAATGATGATAGGAATACTAAAGATAACCAATAATATATAAATGAAATGAGATAATGCACATAAAAGCCTTGACATAATAGTACTGGTGGTAGATGACATCATTGTCATTTGCATACAAGGAGTCAGGCTTAGACAAGTTAGCAATTTGTCCCAGTTCATTCTACTATGTATTAGAATTTGAACAAAATCTTCTCTTCTTCTTCCCTTCACTTCTCCCTCCTTCCTTTTTTCCCTCCTTTCCTTCTTTCCCTCCTTTCCTTCTTTCCTACAACTTCCTGAACTACAGTAAGTAACTCAGGCTCAGGCTTTTTGCTTAGATGGTCCAATTTTTTTTTTTTCTCCCCTTAAGTAAGTAGTATTCTTCTTGTTTGCCTGATAGTCATTCAGGATTATATTTCATTGTATAACAGATGCCTCCCAGAATTATATTAGGAGCCCAGGGCTCTGTTAGGAAGCTGGCAACTTTTATTCCTATTCAGAACACAAGAACCAAGGCATAGTCTAATTCTAACCATGGGGCGGTAGAATAAAACTCAGACCTCCATAGCTCTATTGGAGCAGTAAGTATGGCTTCTTTGCTGTAAATACACCATATACGTTTTGCATAGAATTGTCACATGTGTAAGGGCTGTAGAATTTGGCTCTTGGGAAAAAATAAAACGAAAGATTAAAATGGCTACAGAATATCTTCAAGATATTAAAGTGAAGCTAACTGCATAAAGGACACATGACATTTGCCTGTGAATAGATAGACTGAACATTTTGGTTCTTATGCTAGTTTTTAGCTGCCAGTGATTCTTGTGGCACCAATCCAAGTTTTCAGGACACTATCACATTTTTAAGTTTTCCTAATGAATTATAATAACATTTCTGTGGTTTATATCAAATTGTGTTGAATGGCATTTTTAACAAATTGTGTCACTTTGTGAATTTCCAAATTTTACAAAATTTCCTGTGCCAAAAAATAATCAGTGAAAATGATTTTGTGTGAAACTTTTTGAAAGCCAAGTTTAGCTGATTTTGCTAAACAGCACAAGAAAACAATTTATTCAGTCTTCCTCCAAGTCCTTTTCTGTGCCTTGTTCTCTGCTTCCAGGCCCCCCTCCTCCTTCCCCCTTTCTAAACTTCTTTCACTCTGTTTACTGGCCTTTGTTTCTGCTCCTAGTTTGTCTTTCTCTAACATGACCAGCCCTCCCCATACCCCTCAACCCCTAACTATGCCAAGCCTTGGGCTAAGGTTTGGGGTTGAAGGTCAATAAGGTCATGGAGTTTTCCACTGAAAGAAAGGAAAAAAAAAAAGAAAAAGGGAAAATGAATGATCACTTTTTCTCTCTTTTCTGCTGAGAAATTAATCTGAGATTACCTTGGCAGGTATTATGTGAGATTAGACAAACAGTTATCACTGTAAGAGAGGTCACAATAATGTTGCTTAAGATAAAATAATATATTTAGATATGCCGGGAGTCATGTTTTGAGACCTTTACATGTGGATGGCTAGACTACTTCAGAGAATTTTGAGTATATCCTTCTGAACTACTCTATTTCCCAAAGAGAGAGGCAGTAAAAGGGAGTGGAAACAGCTCCTGTTTTAGAGTCAGAGTTCCTGGATTTGAATCTTGGCTCACCAACCACATCATATTCCTGAACGTCAGTTTTTCTCTGTTACAAAATATGGAAACTAGTAACTGATATATAGTAATTTGCACAATTTCTACCATGAATTGAATAATTGTGATGTGCTAGGTCTTCTACTAAACACTTATATGTGTCATCTTAGATATCTTACAACACTGAAATTCAAATCAAATCCACTGCCATCAAGTCAGTTCTGACTCATAGTGACCCCCATTGAGTTTCCAAGGCTGTGTATCTTTCCGGAAGCATACTGCCTCAGCTTTGTTCCACAAAACAGCTGGTGGGTTTGATGTTCAAAGCAGAAATGAATTTAATACCAGGTATTAGGAGTTTACAAAATCATTGGGAGAAGCTGGAGGAATGGTTACTAGCCAAATGCCTTAACCAGTACGCCACCAGAGCTTCTTTATAACACTAGGAAGTACCATTGGGATCCCCACTTTATGAATGAGGAGACTGCAGTAAGGAAATATTAAATTACTTATTCTAGGCCACTTGGCTAAGAAGTGGGGCTGGTTTTGATTCCAAGTCTGTCTGATTCCAAAGCTCAAACTTTGACTTGATAGATGTGAGGATTAAACGATACAACACCAAGTACAAGATATATAGTAAGTGGTCATTCTTTTCTTTGTTCTGAATTGTTTATCTTTTAAGGCTTAGAAATTCTAGCAGGCATAAAGACAGCTTCAATTCGGGCTCTAGCTTCTTCAGAAGTTCCTTCACTCAGTAGTTATGTGGACACAGTCAGACAAAAGATAGTGACTGAAGTGTGACCTAAATCATGGGCAATATCCAGTCACCACCAACCCTATTTCTTTGACCACGTAGAAAATTTAGTAAGCCATCTAGAAAGTGCCATAACAGACTGCAAGTGGGTCATTGTTTGGCCTCAGATCAGAGACTGTAGGAGTGTGCTGTATCGAGCAGGAATGGGACAGGGAGATGGGATGGAGACCAGAAACATCCCGCCAATTACTCTTTGTGGTATTACTAATGGAAGCCACAAAAGCTTACAGTGACTATCGTATAAAAGCCACATAATTATAGGACAGCACTATAGTCCAGCCTTTTGTGGCTTCCACGTGTGTTTTTGAACTCAGGCCATATCTAGACCATGTGCCAATTTCTACCTGCTGAACGCAATTTGGTTTGCAGTAAGTGATGTTTTCAAGAACTTTCTCAGCAGCTCATCTCTGGGCAGGAATCTTTTCTAAACCATGTGAAATGTGGAATCCTCACAGACATCTGATTGGCATGTTCTGCTTAAGGAGAATAACGAGTCTTCCGCAAGAAGGATCATAAATTCCTAAACTAACTTTGGCAAATGCTTTAGGTATGTCTATAAATTTGGGCATCTGTGAATTTAGTTATGCCTTTTAGATCACAGTTTGTGAAATCACAGTGCTATTTTTGAGGTTGCAGGAGGTCTTTGATTATTTCGTGACCTTTTCCCTAAATAGCACCTTTTACTTTGATACAGGAATTTTTGAAGTGCTTCACAATCTTTAGCTATTCCCTGGGGCCTAGGTCAACATTCTTATGTCTCTATTTTAAGATGAAACACAATGCGTTTAAGTGACTTGCCCACAGGCTCTCAGCAAGTCAGTGGCTGTGCTGGACACGAACTTCTTAAGCTTCTGGTTTTTGATTAGCTCACTGAGTGACATATTTTCCCCAGCAGTTATTTATACACATTATGCATCTGACCTGGATATTCTAGTGCTTATTTCCATTTGCATAATGAGGAATGTATCAGGCATCTGAGAAGAAATATTTCCTCAACACAAGGAGCTGAGGCCTCCCATGGCCCTGGCTTTATGGAGTCAGGAAGGGTTAGTGAGTGTCAGGAGGGGTGTAACCCTGTCCATGGCATAGGCCTGGATGTATGAGTCCTGGAGCAGAGCTGAGTCAGAACTAGGTTAGCTGGTGAGTTAGTGATATCTCATGGCACAAAGATGGCAGAGACATTTTCTTGCTCCAGTCTTTCTAAATGTAAAATATGGCTTACTTATGGGTAGTTGAAATCCTTTTCCACATTTAAGGCAACTGGAGACGAGTCATCAGGATGTACTCCGGGTGATGAAGCTTATCATCAGGTAGAAGAATATACATGGGATATAGGTCAGGAGAAAAACTATTCTTCTTTTCTTTCCTTTCTCCCTCCCACCCTCCCTTTCTTCCTTCCTCCTTTTCTTCTGTCTTGCTTGCTTCCTTTCTTCCTTCTTCTTCCTCTCCCTCCTTCCTACACTCAAGGGGATGGATACATAAGGAGCATTTAAAAAATGTCCACAGGAATTTAAATATCATAGGTTAGTAAACAAATTCTTTTTCAAAATGACTTTATTAATAGTTTCCTTATAACAGCATTGTTGTTATGTGCTGTCGAGTTGGGCCTGACTGACTCATAGTGACCCTGCCTTGGGTTTCCAAGGCGGTATCACTACGGAAGTAGATTGCCCAACCTTCCTTCCAAGGAGTGACTGGTGGGTTTGAACCGCCAACCTTCTGGTTAGCAGTCAAGTGCCTTAGGCTCTATGCTACCAGAGCTCCCTATAACAGCATTACTTTGTCCTATTATAAGCATGTTGTTGTTGAGTTGATTCCTACTCATAATGACTGTATGTGACAGAGTAGAACTATCCCATAGTGTTTCTGTGGTTGTCATCTTTACCAAAGCAGACTACCACATCTTGCTCCTATGGAGAGACTGGTGGGTTCAGCCTTTTGGTTAGCAGTGGATTACTTAACCACTGCATCATCAGAGCTCCTTTCATCCTGTTACAAATTCATTAAATACAATTAGAAAATACAGACAAACAGAGAGAAGAAAATAAAATCATTCTGAATTCTACTCAGAAGTAACTTTTCTGATTCTACTCAGAAATAACCTTGATATCATTTTTGGTATTTTTTTTTTGCTATAGACTTATGCTTTTTCTTTCCAATGGTTACTTATTTAAGTATATTATATAATTTACTACCTATTTAATTTATTACATGTATAAACATATATACAGAGCTTTGGTGGTATAGTCGTTAAGGCATTTGGTTGTTAACCAGTCAGTGGTTTGAACCCACCAGGTTCTCCATGGAAGAAAGATGAGACAGTATGCTTCTGTAAATATTTACGGTCTTAGAAAAACAATGGAAGTCACTATGACTAGGAATTGACTTGATGGCAGTGGATTTGGGTTTTTTTTTTTGGTTTGATAAACACATATAAATATGATTATACTATATGTTTTTGTGAAAATCTCTGGTCATTAAATAATCTTTTCCCTCATTCTTGATGGAGATATAGCATTTTCTTATATGGATGTATCATTGTTTAGTTAACCAATCCCTCATTGCTAGATATTTATGTTGTTTCCAAGTTTCCTCTGTTATAAACAGGCTAGATGAACACATAAATCTTATTTATAATGGCATGAGATCATAGATTTTATTTATATCTTCTAGAGGACCTAAAACATAAGGTGACTAGGCAATCTTAGTGCTGTGTTACTCTTATAATGAGAAAACTTGAAATGAGAGAACTGCTTTGAGTCTGGCAGGGTTAAAGTGATAATATGTCAAACAGTAAAGTGTTCTTTCTTGCTCACTAGATAGACCAAATAAGCTAAGTGTGACATGTGGTTAAGAGAAACGTACTCCTCGTACAACAGATTAAATACAGGCAGAATAACATTTAAAGAGGATACTGAATACAACACTTAAACAGTGTTAAAAAGTTAAGAAACTCATTTGTATAAATTGAAGTTTGCTAAAGTAGCAGTTCTGAGGACAGAAATAAATTAACCCAGTTTTTGTCCATGCAGGTTTTTTAAAGGGACTTTTCTAAAATAGAAACAAATGACACGCTCATAAACAACCACACAAAGACAACTCCATATCCCCAAAACAACTTAAAAAACAAAGAAAAAAAAAAACCCTGTTATTTATTTCACTTGAGTTTCCATTAGCTAGAGTTGATTCTGCCTTTTCAAATTTTGTAGATTCACTAAATGGTTTTAGAAAGACTAAGTTGCCTCATGCAAGTCTAGGTCTATATTGCTAAAAGAAACAAGCTTAGCTTTTTCTATCATTCAATATAAGCTAAAAAAAAAAAACTTTTGCAGATATTAAAAGCAGCCCATTTGTATTCCACCGATTCTTACCTCAGCTATTTTTTTTTTCCTTTCTTCTTCTTCTTTTTTTTTTTAATACACATGCATTTTCTATGACTTTCAAGGCAGCACTGATGGTAACTTGATTGGCAGACACGAATGTCTAGGCTGAAGGGACATGTGATTTTAGCAAATTGCAGCAATTCTTTAGACTGAAGTAATCAAAAACATGCATTTTTGACTACTCATGCATTTATGTTCTGTATCTTCTATACCAAGACCCATGAGTGACATAATGAAGTCAGCCTTTCTCCCAGATAGTTTGGATGGCTCTGTGAACATGGCTAGAGAATAAAATGTTTTGTTTTCCTTCTCCTTGGGGTGACCATTGTCTCCAGTTGGTCCTGTGCTCAGTGAGTCATTAATTAAACCCAGAATCTTTATAAGTGACCTGTTGTGGCGCTGACGTTTATTCCCAACTTATTCTGCTTCACTGAATAATATTTGGCCAATGAGCCTTGAATCTATTATTATTATTTTTTTTAAATTCCCTCATTCTTACACCATGAGGATTCATTTTTTGAGATGGAGAGCAAAAGGCTAGGTTAAGAAAAACACAGCCACCTCCAGAGTGCAAAAACTGCAATAAACCCATCACCTCTAACAACAGCAGAGCATGAAAAGATAAAAAACAGCCTGCCAAGAATGTAGTAACCACCCATTCACTTTTAAATGCTCTCCACACTTCAATGCACAGACCTAATTACTTTTCTGCATTCCCAAATCCACTTTGCTGTACTGCAATCAGAAACCTGGCGTTAAAATATTTTAGACATGGAGGATCAAGACTAATTATGGGCCTTAGCTGCACCTTTTGGTTTTTCTCCCCCTAACCCCTCCTTCTCTTTGGGTTACTTTAAAGCACGCTCCACTGGAAGAAAGGCTGCCCAGTCCCAGTTGGGGGTGAAGCAGTGAGAGAATAAAACAAAGAACAACTCAACTCAATTCAGTAAGCTTCAATGAGCCTGGTATATTTAATGTGAGCCCAGGGTTAGCCCACAGAATTGTGGCAGAATGCAATATTCTCAACAAAAAAAGATGTGTTTAAGGTCGGGTAAGGCCCCATAAGGCTGTTGTTGGTGTTTAAGCAGTCCACTGAGGTATTTAGCACCAAGGGTTTCTAAACATTCCAGCTGAGAATTAAACTGCAGCTTTACAGTAGCTGCTTAAAGGTTTGGGGGGCTGGGAGCGTCCCCTCCCTCTTGTATTGAAAGGTCAACAAACAGTAGGAAAGATCATGTCATAACAAAGATGAAGTCACCTATTATTGAGTATAGTGACAGCTAATAGCACTATCAGAGGAACTAATCCAAGGTATTAAATAGTGTAATTGTTAAAACAATATCATGGTTATTAGAACACCCAAGCATGAAACATTTTTCATTTTATGTAACATGAAAGCATTGCAGGTGAGCTTAGCCTTCTCACGACAAGCACTTGTTATAAATATGTAAATATTAGAAAATTGCTTCAGTACTGCAATTTTCCTGCAGCATACAGGATGCATGTTTGATGTGCAGAAGTTATGTTTCATGGCATTTACTAAACTATTTTTGGGTAATTCTGCCCAGAGTTAGACCCTTAAAAAGCTTTTATTCCCAGAAAACAATTTACTGTGAAAGTTGGTGCTAGTGTTTTACTTCATTGAAGCATTTTTAGTTTCACATATTTAATAAGACAAATACTAACACAAAAAAGCATAGTTTCTCAAAGATGAACTCTTGAAACATCTAAGGGAACAGGATGCTGATAGAGTAAACTTTATGAAAACTTCTGCTTTAAGTTTGAATTCTGGAAAGCTTGGATCTGGGCATAGGTATCTTAGGTTTACATAATACTTACTCAGATTATTAGGAAGAAATATAGTTACCTTGAGAAAGTATAAACGTCACAAAAACAAAACTCCTAACATCAATGGCACAGAAAGCTACCAAAACACTTCCCTATTTCTTTAGTTTTCACAAGTCAAGAATCCAGCAGTCAGCCACAAGTTGTACTGTAGGAGATGGTTTAAAACAATGTTTCAGACAGTCAGAGTTTGCAGGGCACTTAAAAAAATAATACAAGGAGCACATACATTGGCTCACAACTACCAATTAACCCTCCTTGTTAGAAAGGTAATTTATTCCATTCAGAGGCATCAAATGTCAGAGAAATCATGGGCCAAAACAGTAATTATCTGCAGGGAATTCAAAGGCTTGAAAGCCAATAATTCCAAAGAAATAAAAACAGAGTTCTTTTCACTGTATAGACTTCATCTTAAAACCTATAATAAGAGCCAGGCCCTGTCTGTGAACCTTTACACTTCAAGGTGAAAAAAGGGAGGCTGCCGAAAGGGGAGCAGTAATCAGGGGACTTTTCTGCATAATATTGCCTGGTAGTGGTGGTCAAAGACCCAATGTTCCAGGCACTCTCTTTACTACACCCAGTCCTGATCCTACTTCCGTAGTGATACTGCCTCGGAAACCCAAGGAGGGGTCGCTATGAGTCGGGGCCGACTCCATGGCACATAACAACAACAACAACAAAAGTCCTGATCCAACATGGAAATGAAGGGCTGGAACAGCCAAGAGTAAAAACGGGGAAAAATACTAAATTACTAAGCTAAAGAAGATGGCTAGAAATTCGATTTTAAAAGTCTAGCACTTAAATTTGAAATTTTAAAGCTTGAGAGAAATACAGTAGTCTTTTCTTGGATGAAATCACAGAATTTCTTAAACTTCATGGCAAATTCTTCTTAAGAAAAACATTTCTTCTTAATGTTTCATCTCCTTTATGGTACATCCATACATTATAAGGCCTGGTCTTGAAAATCCATAGCTAGTGGATCTGATTATTGAATATATGACAATTAAACTCTTCCTTATGTTGCTGTATTCTCACTTATTTTTCACCTTTTTTTTTCCTATGGTTTTACTACATCAAAATAGAAAATGAAGGCCCAAGCTCAAACCTGTAATAAATCATCTAAGTTGCATTCTATATATTCCATGTGGGAATGTACTAGCATTTGGTGTTTCTACCCTTTCAAACACATGGCTTCTTAATATTCTGTAGGGGGCCTTGACTTTACACAGTTACTACCAATTTCATAGAAATTCATGGGTGTAACACCTACTTTTCACTTAACAAGGTCAAGGCACAAATCCACATGCCTAATTTAAATGATTCCCTTTTTTTTTTTTTTTTTTTGACGTCATTATAAATCCATACCAGATGTGAGGGAGAAAAATGCAACACTCTGAAATTCTGTTTCTCTGACTACCTCTGATGATTCTCCTGTAGACTTGGAAGAACAGATTTGTATTTTCTGTAACAAACATTCCCAATGAAATAGAACTTTCAAAGATTCTGTTTCTTGTCCTAAATGAGGTTAATACTAGAACTAGACACTGCTCATTGTTCATGACGATCTAAGATACTGAATTTGGTTTCTTCGAGGACTGAGTAAAGTTCTAGGGGTGATGTTTGAGGACTGTTGACAAGATTTATGTGTAAGTAATAATGTAGAACAGCTGTCATCCAAAATGGGCTTAGAAAACCCCTCTTGATATGTCATCCAAGGGATTCTTCACTCCATGATAGGTTAGATGAAATCATTTCTATCCTCTCCTCCAGTACTTAGGATACGATAATTTATTCAAGAAATTTAATGTACTTAAGGGAACACTTTATTTTCTGAGTGTGAGTTCACTTTTTTTTTTTTTTAGTTATATTTGTTTGTTTTGTTTTGGTAATTAAAGATAAAATTGTCTGTCCCTCAACTGGAAGAAATAATGAAATTCTTGAATAGTGAATGTTAAAGTAACAGTTTTAGCATTTCAAGGTACTTGTTGTTGTTGTTATGTGACATTGAATCAGACCTGACTCATAGAGTGACCCCTCCTTGGGTTTCCTTGGGTTTCCTAGGCAGTATCACTACGGAAGTAGATGGCCCCATCTTCCTTCCAAGGAGTGGCTGGTGGGTTTGAACCGCCAGCCTTCTGGTTAGCAGTCACGTGCCTTAGCCACTATGCTACCAGAGCTCCCTCAAGTTACTTAGCATGTTTTAATTCTCTCATGTGTTTTATTTCCAGGAATTTTTTAAGGTAAATGGTGACTACTCCTCTCCAAAATGAAAAGCAAATGCATAGATGATGAGAGTAATGAACATTTTGAAATGACAAGTGAGAAATAGAAGAAGAGATGAAATTATTCAAATTTCTCTGGGTGACTCATGAACAGATGGACGATCTCAGTGGTCCTTTAAGCTTCTTAGTCAAGTAACTTACATCCTATACTTTTCTCTATGCCGTGTCTCTTATATTTATATTTTCATTCTTGATACTGTACCAAAAATTTAGTCCTAATGTACACTTTTCCCTAGTGCATCAATATTTGAATGTTTCAGAGTCACATGGAACTCAACAAATTTAAGATTAAATTCACACTGGTTTCTCTACTGTCTCCTATTTGTGGGGTTTATTTCCTACCAAATCAAAGGCCTTGTCTGTGCCTCTCACAGACCTGGATGCCCTTCATTCTTCCTGGCTCAGGACTTCTATTATGATGAACAGCACCACCATTGTCTAAATGCCCTAATGGCATTTCCAATTTACTATTCTCTTGTATAGGAGCTCTGGTAGCCTAATGCCTAAGGCACCTGACTGCTAACCAGAAGGCTGGTGGTTCAAACCCACTAGCCACTCCTCAGAAGGAAGGTTGGGCAATCTACTTCTGTAGTGATACTGCCTTGGAAACCCAAGGAGGTGTCACTATGAGTCAGTCAGGTCCAACTCGACAACAACATTCTCTTTTATGCTCCATAATTACCAAATTTTGAAACATTTTCTTTGGAGTAAGTTCTGTGATGTTATTTCTTTTTCTTGCATGGTCATCAGACAAGCCCAGACATGTATCACCCCTTGCCTAAATCAATGCAGCAGCCTTCCAGCAGTTCTGTCAACATCTCCCCTCTCTTGAATTCTTTGCCACCCACTTCCCTGCTTAAAAGCCTATAAAGATTCTTGGGTCTCCCAACATGATGTTTAAATAGTACTGCCAGAGTTTCTCCTTTCATCTTAAATATGGAATCATCTTTGTCACTCACTTCCACAACTGGTTGCTGCCCTGTCTCTGTCTTCTCTTTGGTTGTGCTTATTTTCCACAAAAAACTGTGATCTTTCTTCTTGGCATTCACCTCTCCAAATTTTAATCACATTTCAGTCTCTTCCCATGAGATTTTTCTCCTTGTTTAGTCTACTTTGATTCACTTTTCTCTGATCTCCGAAATTACATCTGGTCTTTAGATTTGATGATCATCTTGGCAGCTTTGGTAGAGTAGACTGGAGGGTTCCAAGACAAACTTGGTTCCAAAACAGGTTTCAACAATATATTGACTCTATGACCTTAAGCAAAGTCATTTTACTTCTTTTGAGTCTTTATTGCTATTTCTAAAAAATTGACATATTAATAAATGAGTTGGAAACAATAACAAATGTGAAAGTACCTGTCATGTAATAAGATCATAGGTTTTAATTGAATTTGATTCTTTAAAATTTGTAAAAATTTAAACTTCAAAATTTGAACTGTGCTATGTCTGTCATTTTAATTTGGCCTCTAAAAGAGCAAGTGCTATTTTTTGATCCCCTCCGCTCTATTGCCATTCAATAGATAGGTCCTGGATATTGTTATATAAGAATTGGTAACCCAAAGATAATTCTGGAATAAAACCTCTATATTGGAAATTGGCTTAGAATTTTCCAACAAGATATGTTAAAGTAGAACAAACTAACAAGCCAAAGAGTTATGTCCTGTGTAGAGAAATCTCACCTACACTATACCTCTTAAGCAAAGTGTTACAACTTCACATGAACTCTTGGACTCCAACATAAATATTAGTTATCATATACTGATAGTTCATCCCATTTTCTTGTAAATTAAACATGTAAGTTGTAGAAAAAGAAATAGAGTTAAAGGTAACTTAACACACTTCTTCCAGGGTAGTTGCTAGTAAATATGTGATGAAAACATCTTTTATTAGTTATTCTTTTCCTTGACTATTTATTTTCATTTAGTTATATCATTTATATATTACTTACTGTGGACCTGATACTGACACTTTACTAATATTAATTCAACTTATTTTCATGGGAGTCTCTGGTGGTACAAATAACTAATGTGCTCAGCTGCTAAGCAGAAGTTGGAGGTTCAAATTCATCCACAGGTGCCTTGGAGGAAAGGCTTGGTGATCTACTCTGAAAAATCAGCCACTGAAAATCCTATTGAGCACAGTTCTAGTCTGACACATGGGTCATCAGGAGTCACAATCAACTCAATGACAACTAACAACAGCAACAACAATAACAACAAACCCCCTCCATGTGACAGGCATGGCTATTATGGTTATTTTATCCATAAGGAAACTACTGTATGGAGGGGCTGAGCAATTCATCCAAAGTTACAGAGCTAGGAAGGTAGGAGTAGGATTTGAACCCAGGCAGGTTCTATCTCCACTGTCCCATAGTCTTAACTAACAAATTATAGTGTCTCTTTTGAACCTTTTTCTCCCCACACTTTTTCTCTTAATTTGTACTCTTTTCTTTCACCCCTGAATGTTAGCTAGCAAGACCCTGTTGTGTTGTTGTTATTTGCCGTTGAGTCAGCCCCGATTCATAGCGACCCCTCCTTGGGTTTTCGAGGCAGCGTCACTACGGAAGTAGGATTGCCCAACCTTCCTTCTGAGGAGTGGCTGGTGGGTTTGAACCGCCAGCCTTCTGGTTAGCAGTCAAGTGCCTTAGGCACTATGCTACCAGAGCTCCTTAAAACACAATAAATATTAACTTACTTAATGTTTATACTCCTTGACTTGTTGGGTTGGAGGTGGCGCTGTCAACCACTCATGAGGAAAACCGTCTCCAGTTTAGGGAGTGAGAGAATTATTTTTCCTTTATGGGAGTACTGAGATTATTCCTTTTCTACGGAGTTTGTTCTGCTTTGCCCCAGAGTTTAAGAAAGGAGAATTGACCTGAGGTTAGTCAGTTTTTCCTTCTATTCACCACCAAGAATTGCAACATGTGTAAATGAAGCGTAGTGACATGATCTCCTTGGATGGCATTTCTCAAATTCTGAGTGTGATAATTTAAGAAGGTAGCTGCTACCTTCTTAAACTGTAATTTCAGGCTGGCAGTTCCTGAGGAAGGGACTTAAAATGGCCCATGTGTTCAAATGCCTTATTTTCTAGAGCTTTACCATCTTCAGAAAGTCATTGGCAACTGTAACATTGATGTGATCTGACTGATCATGGACATCCGATTTTATCCCTTTTATGTTGGGATGTTTCTATTTTCTCTATTACACAGTTATATGGAGGTTGCAATTTCTCTCTTATGTGCCCAGAGAATGCTTAATAATTACAGTCACTTCTGATATTCCAGGAGCCCTGGTGGGACAGTAGTTAAAGAGGCCAACTGCCAACCAAAAGGTCAGTGGTTGAACCCCCAGCTGCTCTGCAGCAGAAAGATGTGGCAGTCTGTTTTGGTAAAGATTTACAGCCTTTGAAACCCTATGGGGCAGTTCTACTCTGTCCTCTAGGGTAGCTATGAGTCAGAATCCATTTGATAGTAGAGGTTTTGGTTCTGACGTTATAGTTCAGCATGTTTATGACTGCAATCTAATTAATCTGGGATCTTACATAGAACAGCCTGCTAAGTTCTTGCTGGTTTTTATGGACATATGGTACATTTATGAAAGAATCTAGTTCAATGAACATTTTTTATATACGGAGGATTTTATAAGAAAAATAATTTAATTATAGGAAGGATTTCTAGTTCCAAAAAGGTAGGGTCAAATGGAGTTTTAAAAGTCATTATATATTTGCTTAAACCCACTTGTTTGAATTATTGGTTGATTTTCATTAGAGGCCTACACTGTCACTCATCTTCTTCCTGAAGGTGAAAGGGGAGCATTGACTCCCTCACTTTCTCCTATAAAAGGAAAAGCCTTTGGTCTCATTACCTAAATAGGGCATATCTGTGTAGTTCTGAAGGTAAAATGTTATTTGTTGCCATTGAGTTGGCTTTGACTCTGATGACCTTATGTACAACAGAACAAAATGATTCTTGGTCCTGCACCATCTCCATGATCTTTGATATGTTCGAATTCAGATGGTAAAATAATAAATATAGTAGAGGGTATGATGATCAGCTCAGGAACTCAGAGGTGCAAGAAATATTGCATTTTTTGGAAACTTTTTAGGAGCTCTGGTGGCGTAGTGCCTAAGGCATTTGATTGCTAACCAGAAGGCTGGTGGTTCAAATCCACCGGCCACTCCATGTAAGAAAGATTGGGCAATCTACTTCCGTAGAGATACAGTCTTGGAAACTCAAGGAGGGGTCGTTATGAGTAGGAATCGTCTTGATGGCAGTGAGTTTAGAGTCTTTTTAATTGTGATTTGGGTGAACATTTACAGAGTAAATTAGCTTTCTATTCCCCATTCCATATACATTTTTTTTTTGTATGTGTGTGTGTGCGTGTGCACGCTTGTGTGTGTGTGACATTGCAGTGTAATAGCACTCTTCTCACTTCCTCCCTGTGGTTACCATTTCCCTGTGTCTTTCTTTCTATCCCTTCCTGCCTTCTAAGCTTTATTCCTGGGTAAATGCTGCACTTTTGATTTCTTATGGTTGAGAGAGAGCATACTTCCCTGATGTTACTGTTCCCCTCATAAAGGTCTATTGTTTGGCTAAAAGTTGAGCCAGAAGAGTGAGTTCAGTTTCAGGCTTGAAAGGTGACCAAGAGCCATACTGTCGGGGGTGGGGTGGGGGGTTCACCAGTCTCTATCAGACCAGTAAGCCTGGTCATTTTTATGGTTTAAGTTTTGTTTCATACTTTTCTCCCATTCTATCCAGTATCTCCTATTGTGATCCCTTTCACAGAGTGGTTAGCAAGAAATACCACATTTCTTCTTATTATTTCTTTGAACCAACCATCTCCAAGCCATGTTGGTGCTTGGCAGGAAATTTAGTTTCAGAATTAGGTCTCCCTTTCCATTCCGAGTCCTGCAAAGGCCTCAATGACTTATGCATGAAGCATTGGGGACCCTCCACCCATCCTTGGCCACTGAGGTCATTACTTTTAAAACATCCATTCTGATAGTCTGGATGTTCCTTTTTGGTCAGAGAGCTTTGTTGCTTTATGTCTATGCTGGAAATCTTTGCCAAGCCCCAGAGCCCCTGTGTTTGCAGGGCATTCTTTTAAGCTGCACTGAGCCTTCTCTCCTTGCCACCTTCTGGTAACCCTACCAGGCTGCAGTGTATGGATCCTACTATTCATAGGAATCTCCCTCTTCCCAGTATATGGGAAATCTCCACCTCATCTTTCTCCTCGACAGCATGTCCCTCTCCCTCTAGGATACCTGGTGCAATCTCTCCGATGAGTTCAAGCTTTCATAAAAAAACATGAAGAGTAACTCTCATACAGCTTCTGCTTCCTGCTTTCTTGCAATCCATCCCTGAGTGACAAGAACACAAAACTTGGCCCTTAACTGGATGTGTCAGGAAGAAAGGGCAGGGAAAAATGAAATGAGAATGAAACCAAAATAATTTCCGGACTAATAATCCTACTATCCCCAGTGCCGTCAAGGTGGATCCGACTCATAGTGACCCCTCCTTGGATTGCTGAGGCAGTATCACTATGGAAGTAAATTGCCCCATCTTCCTTCCGAGGAGTGGCTGGTGAGTTTGAACTGCCAGCCTTCTGGTTAGCAGTCAAATGCCTTAGGCATTACACTACCAGAGCTCCTCATCCTACTACACTGTTATTTAAATAAATACACACTCTTGTGCTAGGCTTACCTTTATATATAATATGTCATAAAATTCCACAGCAATTCTGTGAGGACAGATTTATCATCTCATCTACAGATGAAGAATTGCTCAGTCACCCTCCTCAGGTCAGTGGTGCATCCAGTAAGTTCTAGGGCCAGCATTTCAATTCAAGTCTGTTAGACTCCAAAGTCAGTATTCTCTTTGAAAATATACCACCAATGAGACATAACCAAAGTTCTTTACATTTTTTTTGTTTTCTCTCTTTTTTTAAAAGCACTTCCACCCGTAGGTATTTCTGGTATATTAATAATGTAAATTGAATATGATAGTTTCTTTGGCCTGGTCTTCTGTAAGCTCTCTGCTTACCTGAGAAATCACTGAGAACTCCTTGAGAAGTCTGTTTGCTCATTTAATTCCCCCAGGGCAATTTTTTTTCAAAGGTTGCTGAAGGTGTGTGTATTGTTTCAAATTGTTTTAGGTCAGTGTTCTAAAACTTTAGCATGCATTACAGTCATCTGAAGTCTTGTTAGAACACAAATGTGGGCTTTATTCCCAGAGTTCCTGGTTCAATAAGTCTGTGGTTGGTCTTAATTTGCATTTACAATAAGTTTTCAATGACTACTGATGTTACTGGTTCAGGGAACAAGGTTTGAGAAGCACTGTTCCAGATGGTAATTGCATCTTTAATTGAGTGACCCTTTGCTGTTTCGTAGAGGTAAGATGAGGGTGATCCTGCCTCACTCAGGTGATTTATTTCTGTTTAGTATTTCTATCTGCTGTGGAAGTTAAAAATCATACAGTTATTATTATTATTTTTTTTTCTACTTACATATCATTCAAGGAGCTCTGGTGGTGTAGTGGATAAGGCATTTGGCTTCTAACCAGAAGGTCAGAAGTTCAAACCTACCAGCTACTCCGCAGAGGGAAAATGGGGCAATCTATTTCTGTAAAGATTTACAGCCTCGGAAACCCAATGGGAGTCTCTGTGAGTCAGAATTGATTTGATGGCATTGAGTTTGAGTATATATTGTTCAAGTTATACCTATAATGGGCTGTTGTTTAAGGACAAGGATATACAACAATGATACTGAAATACAATATGTATAAAGAGGAGCATAGAAATGGTAACAATTCTGCATATTTTCCTCAAGATACTCTTAGATAGTTGCATATGCTGCATTCATCTGATTAAATTCTTGTATAGACACCAAAATTAGTCCAATACTTTATCAACTAGTGTTAAAAAGAGAAAAATACAGCTTTCCAGGTGATTTTTGTTTACTATAGACATGCCAATGTGGAATTTCTACCCATGTTTTAATACACTTAAACGAAAACATCATACTTTTAAATTGTACCAGTCAAGAAAATCATTGTTTTATTACACAATTTGAAATTAATCAAATAACATGAACACCTTATTAAATAAAAACATTCTTTATATAAAATAAATCTTTGAATATACTATTAAGATGAACTGATAGCTCTGGTGGAGTTGCACCTAAGGCATTTAACTGCTAACCAGAAGGCTGGTGGTTCAAACCCACCAGCCACTCCTTGGAAAAAGGTTGGACAATCTACTTCTGCAGAGATACTGCCTCGGAAACCCAAGGAGGGGTCACCAGGAATTGGATTCAACTTGATGGCAGTGTTTTTTTTTTTTTTTTTAAGATCAACTATAACACACTAATAATTTACTACTCTAAAATAAAAACATCACTTTATTATAGTACACAAAAAATTATTTTAAATATTCCTAAGAGTGTTCAGGAGATTAAAACATTTTAGGAAAGGGAGTCAGGAATAAAAAAAGAAGAGGAACCTTGCTCTAAGGGTAATCTTACCCTGTGTACTCATTTTCTTTTGCATTACCATTACTCTCTGCCCTTCTTCTGGTAAGACCAAGCCTTTACCCTTAGAATCCTGGTGGACACAGTGTACAGACAGTGAACCCTCAGTTGAGACAGGCTCTTGGGAAAATCATTCTCTCTTTACATTTCCTTTTTAAGTCAGAGAAATTACATCCAGAGACTGGAGACCTGGCTAGTGGCTCAAGTTGTTGCTGTGTTATTGCTGTTAGTTACTGTGGAGTCTCATGGAGACCCTATGTGTACATAGTAGAACTGTGCTCCATAGGGGTTTCAAGGCTGTGAACTTTTCACAAGCAGATTGCCAAGCTGATCTTTTGAGGTACCTCTGGGTAGGTTTGAACTGGCAAACTTTTGGTCAGTGGTTGAGTGCTTAACAATTTACACCATCCACAGACTCTTAGTAGCCCAGAAGAATGTGGCTAAATAGCCTATAATTGTATTTGTGTTTAGGCCTTTTGTTAAGGGACAAAAGGAATTTTCTCAGTCTCTATGTGGCCAAATCTAGTTTACCAGCATGGGAGGCTAGATAGGGATTTGGGGCTAAAACCAAATAAGGTGGACTTTGATTTAGAATGTCTTCTATGCATGAATCCAGCTGTTAGATGGCATTATGGGATTCACGATTCAGTAACAATGAGTACTTGACTCCATTCTTCAGAACCCCCAGAGTGGGTTAACTTTAATTCTGTCTTTACTTCCATGCAATTCTTTATTGACTTTTCATTGGCTCTTCAAGTAATATCCAAATACCTCATCTGGACATTAGTAACATGTCATGATAGGTCTACTCTCTTTTCCAAATCTTGTCTATCATTAAATTTCTTCCCTCTCAACACACCCTATGTTCTGGTTACCACTCTGTTCATTTTTCTTTTTTCAACTTGCTTCTCCCCTGACAAGAAATGCCGGTATTAACCATTCTGTCATCCAAATTCCCTTTCCCTAGTGGGAATGCATATTTCTCCCCTCTGTTTACTGTGTAACTCTGTTGTACTAGTTAAATTCTTCTGACTTTGCTACCTGTTTGTGTAATGTGCATTTCTGTCACTGGGTGGTGAGTTCTTTGGTAATCATCCTTGTGGCCCCCACATCTAAAACAGTCAAGGTTATACTTTTAAGGAAATAGCAATCTTTTCAGTCTTTTTTTTTTTCTTTTCATTTAATCCCCACAATTTTGTGAGGACAGTATTTGGCTTGCACTGAAAGCAAAATTACTAGAAGAAATATTCAATGGCAGCATTAACCAGCATTGCAGAAAGAAGAGGAGAGAACAAGGCATTAAGTCAAATAAATTAACAACCAAATTGTAGGTAAAGGAACAGATTTTGCAAAAGGATTGTTGCAACAAAGTAAAGTGCATTCATCCCTAGTATTCGGCACAGAAAAATGGTCTACTAACATTTTTTGGGGAATGTGCCTATAGATGGAAATGCCATGGCTAGTGGTGTCTGGTAATTCATGAGGAAACTTGTATATAT
>NW_006921680.1:8050603-8114922 GCF_000298275.1 Orycteropus afer afer
ACACACACATACATATCTATCTATCTATCTATCTATCTATCTATCTATCTATCTATATATAAAGTTTGCCTGAAGTGTTAATTGTCAGATGGACTCTGCACAGTTCTGAAGAGTTATTCGTGACCATTTGGAATGAGATGGTTTCATTAGAGTGGTTCATATTAAATTGAGCTAGGTAGATAAGGAATAACCACACAAGAAGAAACCAAGGAAAGCTAATAATGACTTTTAAAATACATCAAAGGAAGACTTTAAAAGTTTACATCCCTCTCTCTCTAATGCAGGAAAGGAATGTCATGGCAAGAGCCCTAGGAGACCCTGATTTTCTTACTTTCCTGTCTTGGAATAAGCCTCTTATTTTCTTATGGTATTATCCCTAAAATGGGTTAGTGAAACCTACCTTATAGGGAATCTTGTGAGAATAATATGAGGCAACATATACTAAAGTACTTGAAAAAAATATATAAATAAAATATTTGAATAATTTATTCACCCCCCTGCTCAGGATATAACCTCTTTTCCAGCCTTATTTAGATAACTCTAATTATTTTCGTTGGTTTGTTTTACTTTTCTTTCCACATGTACAGGTTGTAAGACTTGTCTTCTACTTTGGTCCCCTCAACACCTTCCTGGGGCTAGATTTGAATTTGGCTATCTGGGTTCTTAAGGTTGGGTCTCTGCTGATGGCCTAATCCTACTTTGATAACTTTTTGTATGCTGCCCAACTCTCTAGACACCAATCACCAGTAATCAGCTAGGATATACATTTGAAGAAGGAGCCCTGGTAGTGCAGTGGTTAATCCCTCATATGGTCATCAAAAAGTTGGTGGTTTGAACCCACTGGCTGCTCCATGGGAGAAGGATGTGGCAGTTTGCTTGCATTAAGATTATAGCCTTGTCACATGACAAAATCCGAGATAAATTCTTGATAAAAATACTTAGCAAACTATGAATACAAGGGAAATTCCTCAATAAAATTAACAGCATATGCAACAAAACCAACAGCCAATAATATTCTCAATGGGGGGAGACTGAAAACATTTCCCTCGTGAACAGGAACCAGAAGGATGCCCTTTATGACCACTCCTATTCAATGTTGTATTGGAAATCCTAGCCAGAGCATTAAGGCAGAAGAGAGAAATAAATATAAGGCATCCAAATTAGCAAAAATTTTTATTTTCAGATGATATGATCCTATACATAGTAAATCCCAGAGACTCAACAAAAAACTATTGGAACTAATAGAAGTCTTTGGCAAAATGGCAAGGTACAAGATCAACATTCAAAAATCAGTTGTATTCCTCTATGCTAACAAAGAGAACTATGAAAAGGAAACCAAAAACCAAACCAACTGCCATCAAGTCGATTCTGACTCAGAGTGACCCCCATTGTGTTTCTGAGAAGGTAAATCTTTACTGGATTAGATTACCCCAACTTCCTTCTGTGGAGTGGCTGGTGGGTTTGATCCACCAACCTTCTGATTAGCAGTCAAAATAAATGCCTTATGCACTGCACCACCTGAGCTCCTTATAGCTACCCAAAAGATGAAGTAATAGAATAAATCTGGAATAAATCTAATGAGAGGTATAAAAGACCTATACAAAGAAAACTTCAAAAAACTATTACAAGAAACCAAAAGAGACCTACATAAATGGAACAATATACCATGTCCATGGATAGGAAGACTTAACTATGTGAAAACGTCAATAGTACACAAAGTAATCTACAGACAAAATTCAGTCCCAATCCAGATTCCATCATCATTCTTTAAAGAAGTGGAAAACTAATCAACTTTATATGGAAAGGAAAGAGACGCTGGAGAAGCAAACACTACTAAAGAAGAACAAAGTGGGAAGCCTCACACTCTCTGATCTAAAAATCTACTACACAGCCCAGTAGTAAAATCAGCTTAGTATTGCTACAATTACAGACACATAGACCAGAACAGAATTAAGGACCCAGAAGTAAATCCAGCTGTTTTTGGTCAGCTGATATATGATGACAAAAGGCAGAAACCCATTAAATGGGTCTTTAACAAGTGGTGCTATCAATACTAGATATCCATTTGGAGAAAAATGACCCGGATCCATATCTCACACCATATACAAAATTAACTCAAGATGGAGCAAAGACCTGAATATAAAACCTGGAACTACAAAGGTCATCAAAGGAAAATAGGGGCAGATTTAGGGGCCATAATACATGGCATTAATACAGTATCAAACATAAGGAAAAATGCACAAACAGCAGAAGACAAACTAGATGATTTCATCTCCTAAAAATTAAACATTTATGCACATGAAAAGTCTTCATGAAAGCAGTAAAAAGAGAACCTATAGTTTTCCCAGTTTTCTGGGAAAACATTTCTGGCAGTGACATACAGAAAAGATACTAATCTTGAAAGCTTATAGAAAACTTTAACCCATCACCTACCAAAAAAGAAATAATCCAGTTAAAAAATAGCCAGAGGACATGAATAGACACTTCACCAAAGAAGACATTCATGCAACCAACAAATACATTAAGAAAGATCAAGATTATTAACCATTAGAGAGATGCAAATCAAAAAACAATGAGATATCATCTCACCCAGCATTAATAGCAAAGTTCAAATAGCCAGAAAACAACAAATGCTATTGAGAGTGTGGAGAGATTGGAATTTTTATGTACTGCTGGTGGGACTGTAAAATGGTACAACCATTGTGGAAAACACTATGGCGTTTCCTTAAAAAGTTGGAAATAGAACTACCATGTGATCCAGCAATCCCACTGCTAGGTAAATATTCTAGAGAAATAAGAGCCATGACAAAAATAGATACATGTACACTCATGTTCATTGCACCACTATTTACTAGAGCAAAAATACAGAAAAAATCTAAGTGCTCATCACTTAGATGGATGGATAAACAAACTATGGTACTTACAAACAACGGAATACTACAAAATGTTAAAGAGTTAACTATGAATCTGTAAAACATCTTATAACACGGATGAACCTAAAGGACATTGACATTATGCTGAATGAAAATAGTGAATCACAAAGGGATGAATATTTTATGAGATCACTACTGTAAAAAGTCACGAAGAAGTTTACACACAGAAAGAAACATTCTCTGAAGGTCATCAGGGGTAGGAGAGCAAGGAAGGGTAAATCTCTAGAGAGTAGACACATAGTAACTTGGGTAAAGAAGAAGGCAATATACAGTAAAGGAGAGGTTAGCACAACATAATCAAGGCAAAGAAAGACAGTGGGAGGAGCACAGAGTTAAAGGCAAAGAAGGTAAATACTTTTACATACACAATCCTGCAATGACAATAATAACAATAATAATCTATGAGTGGATACATAGACACACACGCTGAATAGGTATGGGAAATTGAATGGGACTATACCCACAAACAGGAGCTCTGGTAGCATAGTGTCTAAGGCATTTGACTACTAACCAGAAGGCTGGCAGTTCAAACCTACCAGCCACTCCTTGGAAGGAAGGTTGGGCAATCTACTTCTGTAGTGATACTGCCTCAGAAATCCAAGGAGGGGTCGCTATGAGTTGGATTTGACTCAGTGGCAGTATGTTTATACCCACAAACATATAGAGGTTTGACAGAAGATATTTCTACATTTGTATGTATGTGTGTTGCAAATTATACATAAATAAAGTAGATCATACAAGGGGCAAAGTTATAAAAACTTCTTGGCAATAACAAAATATCTTGAGAAAGTGAGTCTCTGGGCGTGGGAGCTCAGGACCATAGTCTCAAGGGACCTCAAGGTCAATTGGTACAACACAGTCCACAAAGGTAATGTTCTACATTGTACTTTGGTGAGTAGTGACCAGGATCTTAAACTCACGTGAGCAGACTTCTAAGCTGCAACTAGTGGTCTCTCCCTATCTGGAACAAAGAAGTGTGAAGAATATCAAAGATGCGAGGGAACAATTAGTCCTGTGGTCTATGGAAATCTCAGCCTCAATGACTCTGTGAACAGAACTAAATGATGTGCGTCTACTGCTGCTGACCTTTTTGAAAGGGACCATAATAGGAGGTCCTAGACTGAGTGGGAGAAAAATGTGGAACAAAATTCAAAATGATAAAAAAGATCAGATTTACTGGTTGTTCTGGTTATTGAGTGCCACTCTGACAAGAAATATACCACAAATGGGATAGCCTTAAGAAACAGGAGTTTATTCTTACAATTTGGAGGCTTTAAGTCCAAGTTCAAAGTGCCAGGCTCTAGGGGCTGGGTGAAAGCCCCTCAACCTTGGGGTCCAGCTCTGCCTCCTGCTCCTGGCCCACTGGATCTAGAGGCATTTCTTCACTCAGACAGCTGCTGGCTGCTGAGGCTGGAAGCCCCAAGGTTGGCAAGTAAAAAGGCATAGTCCCAAGATTACCAGACTATATGACAGGCCATTAGTTTAAGTCCATTGTAAGTCCCAAGGTCAGCAGAGCATGGCAGGCTGCTGAGCAATGACACGGCTACATGCAGGGTCCAAGTGTGCCCAAAGCTAGAGACCATTCTCAAAACTTTTCCTTGTATACAGGAAGCAGACTACATACCCAAAGGCAGCTAGCTACTCAGGTGCTTGTGGTAGATCTCACCATGGAGTTTATTGCCAGTCTCATCATGGGGAATAACTCCACCAGCTGCCCAGCCACTCAACCAGGCCCAGCCAAGTCAACATACAAACATAACCATTACACTGGTCTTATAGAGACTGTTGGACATCCCAAGGCTTTGGCTCTTAGCGTCCTTCAAGCTTGGAACTGAGTTTATCCCTGCAGCTCAACTTTGAGCCAAACAATAGCTAAGTCTATGAGGTGAGTTATGAACTCCTCAGAAAAATCAACCATATGAGATCAAAAGGACAGAATTTGCCCAGAGATAAGACAAAGAAGGCAGAAAGGGACAGGAAAGAAGGGTGAATGGAAATAGGGAACACAGGGAGGAAGTGGAAAGAGGGCTATTGCATTATGGAGATTGCAAGCAATGTTACAAAACAAGATGTGTATGAATTCGTGAATGAGAAACCAATTTTCTCAGTACATTTTTACCCAAATCACAATAAAAAGTTAAAAAGTACAAAACCAAAACCAATTGAAAAAAATAAGGATCACAGCCTTGGAAACCCTATAGGCCATTTCTACTCTGTCCTATAGGGTTGCAATGAATCAGAATCGGCTCGATGGCAATTTTTTTTTCCCCTGTTACCACAGAGGAGATTCTTGGAGATTCCCGCTGTTTTTATTTTTCTTATTCTCTGTTAGTGGAGCACTCAGATCTTTGGTCTCTTTCATTCCTTTGGTCCCTGATCCATCTTTTCATTTAAACTTGAATTTGATCCAAAGGATAAGGCATTTATCAAGCTTTACAGTGAGTGGGAAGATAAAGAATCCCCATATTTGAGAAAATTCCTATGCTCAAAGTATAAATGTCTAGGAGTAAGACTAAGATGGATGAAATTATACTTCAGAGTGGTAATAGCATATCATCAATAGTTTACTGACAAGCAATAATGCCATTACTTCATCACAATCTACCTTCAAATAATATGATACCATTTCATAACAGTGTAAGAGCCTTACAGCCGTAACTTCCATTTCTTCTCTCCCATCCTCTGTATTTTTGTTGTCATATATTTTACTTCTACAAATATTGTAAACTCCATGACACATTGCTTGCTACCTTATGTGTTAAGCAGTTTAAAGTGATTACAAATTTAAAGAATGTTGTATATTTGTTCACATATTTACCATTTCTGGCACTTTTTGTGACTTTGTGAAAGCCCAAATTTGTACCTAGTATCACATTTCTTTTGCTTGAAGAACTTTCCTTAACATTTGGTATAGTGCAGGTTTGCTGGCAATGAATAATTTCAGAGTTTCTCTGATAAAGTCTTTATTTCTCTTTAATTTTTTTTAGTGACGATAAATAAAATTTGATTGAGACACAGCCATGCCCCTTCATTTAAATATTGTCTATGGCTTATTTTGTGCTATAACAGCAGAGTCGAGTAACTGAAAAGATGGAATATTTACTTTCTTGTTCATAACAGACAAAGTTGCTGACCCTTTTAGGAAAGACGCACAGAGGTCCAGTGAGATAAAGTGACTAGCCCAAGGTCACAGATTTAAGTATCAGAAGTAGGAAATAATTTCCAGCTCTTCGCACATAACAACAACAACAAAACTTCGTTTCTAACTACACTGGACAGAAGAGCTGAACAGAAGGCTTCAAAGGGTGGCTTGAGAAGACAAAGTAAAGTATTATAATGAAATATGCAAAGGGCTAGAGTTAGAAAACCAAAAGGGAAGAACACCTTTGGTATTTCTCAAGCTGAGAGAACTGAAGAAAAAGTTCAGGCATCGAATTACAATATTGAAGGATTCTATCGGCAAAATATTGAATGATGCAGGGAGCATGAAAAGAAGATGGAAGGAATACACAGAGTCACTGTACCAAAAAGAATGGGTTGATGTTAAACTATTTCAATAGGTGCTGTATGATCAAGAACCAATGACATTGAAGGAAGAAGTCCCAACTGTACTGAAGGAATTAACAAAAAATAAGGCTCCAGGAATTGATGGAATGCCCATTGAGACGTAGTACTGGAGGCACTCACTGTGTTATGCCAAGAAATTTGGAAGACAGCTACCTGGCCAACTGACTGGAAATGATCCACATTTGTGCCCATTTCAAAGCAAGGTGATCCAACAGCATGTGGAAATTATCAAACAATATCATTAATATCACATGAAAATAAAATTTTGCTGAAGATAATTAAAAAATTATTGTAGCAGTATCTTGACAGGGAACTTCCAGAAATGCAAGCTGGATTCAGAAGAGAATGTAGAATGAGGGATATTACTGCTGATGTCAGATGGATCTTGGCTGAAAGCAAAGAATACCAGAAAGATGTTTACCTATGTTTTATTGATTATGAAAGGCATTTGACTGTGTGGATCAAAACAAATTATGAATAACATTGAGAAGAATGGGAATTCCAGAACACTTAATTGTGTTCATGAGGAATCTATACATAGACCAAGAGGTCTTGTTTAAAACAGAAAAAGGAAATACTGCATGGTTTAAAATCATGAAGGTGTGCATCAGCATTGTATTCTTTCACCAAGCTCATTCAATCTTTGTGCTGAGCAAATAATCAGAAAACTGGATTATAAGAAGAAGAATGTGAAATTAGAATTGGAGGAAGACTCATTAACAACTTGTGATATGCCTTCCTTGCTGAAAGTTAAGATGACTTACAGATAAAGGTCAAAGACTACAGTTTTCAATATGAATTACATCTCAACATAAAGAAAATGAAAATCCTCACAAATGGACCAATAAGCAGCATCATGATAAATAGAGACACAATTGAAATGATCAGAGATTTCATTTTACTTGCATCCACAATCAACACCCATGGAACTAGAAGTCAAGAAATCAAATGTATTGCACTGGGCAAATGTGTTGCAAAAGAATCTTTAAAGCATTGAGGAGCAAAGATGTCACTTTGAATACTATGTTGTGCCTAACCCAAGCCATGTTATTTTCAATCATCTCATATGCATATGAATGCTGGACAATGAATAAAGAAGATCAAAGAAGAGTTAACGCCTTTGAATTATGGTGTTGGCAAAGAATACTGAAAACACCATGTTCTGCCAGAAGAATGAACAAATCTATCCAGGAAGAAGTGGAGATGGAATGCTCCTTAGAAGTGAGAATTGAGACTTCATCTCACCTACTTTGGTCATGTTGTCAGAAGGGACCATTCCTTGGAGAAAAATATTATGGTGGATAAAGTAGAAGGTCAGTGAAAAAAGGAAGAGCCTCAACAAGATGGATTGACACAGTGGTTGCAGCGATAGGTTCAAGCTTAGCAGGGATTGTGAGGATGGCACAGGACCGAGCAGTGTTTTGTTCTGTTGTACATAGGGTTGCTATGAAGACTGTAGATGAGTAGGCTTAAGATAAGTGTGATCACAAGATAGAAAACAGTTACCAGATTGTGCTGCTTCATGGGAAGGGTGCTGGAGACATAAAAGTTTAGTTTCCTGGTGGTCATGGTGCCACAGAAGAAACCCATCACAGCCAGGTCTGAGGTGCAGGTGGGTAGTGCATTCAAGCAGCTCCTGGTAGTACAAGGCAAGGATGAAGCACCAAGAAAATAGGTATGTCTAAGGCACAGAATAGCATTGTGGTTGGCTGTTGTGTCTGCTCGTGCTGTCTTTAGAAGAATAGGCAGCTTTTAGAAGAAGTATTCTATTGGGTGCCTCCTAGGGCAGATAGGCAGGCACAGTGCAGCTACAGTGTTCGGCGCAGACAACATAAAACTCAACACTTATGCAGCAGTGGCCAGGGTGACACAGTGTGTTCATGTCATGATGCCCACATAGCACAGGGGCTAGCATATGGCCAGACAGCAATAAAGGAGCTTGCAGCCAGGAGGATAGCCTTGCATTTGCCCAAGGAAATCTTCACATAGAGATGGTCACACTGTGCCAGAGAGAGGGAGTGACTTGGTGGGAAGCTATGTGCACCAGTGCTTGGGAGAGTGTAATGCTCATATCAGCAGAGTCTAGCAGTGCCAGGTAGCTTAATAGGCAGTACATGGACTGTTACAGCTATTGGTCCAGTGGATTCAGACCTACTAGTGTGCTGTTGTCCAGGACTGTGGCCATATAGGCTACCAGGAGAGCTGTCCACATCATGGGATTCTTTTTTTCATTTTTAAAAGACATTTTTCCTAGATACAGAATTCTAGGTTGATATTTTTAAAAATTGCCATTAATTTCAGTACTTTAAAAGGAGCCGTTCCATTGCCTTTTGAATTTCATAGTTTCTGAAGAGAAGTATGTTGATATTGTTCCTCATATATACTTCTTTTTTCCCTTTCAAGCTTCCATATTTTCTCTTACTTTTGGCTTGACTAGTTAGTATATGTTGTCTAGGTATGTTTCTTTCCTCCATCCCTCTGTTTCCACTTCTATTCTTCCTCCCTTCCTTTTATTCTTCTACTCTCCCTCCCACCCTTCCTTCCTTCTCTCTTTCTTCCTTCTGTCCTTCCCTTCCTCCTTCCTTTTTTCCCTTCTCCCCCTCCTTCCTCTCCTCCCTCCCTCCTTCCTTCCCTTCCTTCTTTCCTTTCTATTCATCCTGCTTGGGCTTATCATCTTGCTTGGGGTTCTTATCAATTTTGGAAAATTCTAATCCATTATTTCTTCAAATATATCTTCTGTCCTGTTCTCCCTCTGTTTTCTTTGTGGAACTCTGTTGTTGTTGTTGTTGTTATGTGCCGTCGAGTCGGCCCTGACTCATAGCGACCCCTCCTTGGGTTTCTGAGGCAGTATCACTATGGAAGTAGGATTGTCCAACCTTCCTTCCGAGGAGTGGCTGGTGGGTTTGAACCACCAGCCTTCTGGTTAGCAGTCAAGTGCCTCTAGTTACATATAAATGTAGGACCATTTATAAAGATCCTTGGTGGCAGAGTGGTTAAGCACTAATTGAAAGGTTAGCTAATTGAAAGGTTGGTGGTTCAAATCTGCCAGACATTCCACAGGAGAAAGATGTGACAGTCTGCCTCCATAAAGATTACAGACTTGGAAACCCTGTAGGGCAGGTCTACTCTTTCCCAGGGTTGCAGTGAATGGGAATTGACTGATAGCATTGAGTTTTTAGACCATTTGATATTGTCCCACAGCTCTTGGGACACAGCTTCTGTTCTGCTTTTCACTTTCCTTTTTCCCTCTTGCTGTTTTAGTTTGGGTAGTGGTGTAGTGTCTAAGGAATTTGACTGCTAACCAGAAGGTAAACTGGACAGTCTACTTCTATAGAGATACCTCCTTGGAAACCCAAGAAAAAGTTGCTATGAGTCGAAATCAACTTGACGGCAGTGAGTTTGGTTTTTGGTTTTATCTTCAAATTTAGTGATTACTACTACTATTGTGTCCAGTTTGCAAACAAATTTGGTGAAAATATACTTTATCTTTGTTACTATGCTTTTGTTTTCTTAAAAATTTATTCTTAGCATTGCTAGTTGATTTTTTAAAAAGTATATCTCTCTGTTGAAATTCTCCATCTGTTCATAATATTGCCAACCTTTTACACTAGATTCTATAACATAATTAGCATATTATTTTAAAATCTTTATTTGGTAGTTCCAATATTTGCATCACCTCAAGGTGACCAATATTTTATCTATTTACAGTGAGGTTTCTTGAATTTTTTTTTTTTTTTTTTGGTGTGTGTGTCTTGTAATTTTGGACTTGATGTGTAGAAGAACACACATTTAAGAAAATAGTGTTTATGATTAGAAATGGGCATGACTATTCTTCAGCCAGACCATTAGTGTGGAAAATTTAGTCAATCAGCATGAAAGAAAAATTGGTATTTTTTACTGCTGTAATTATAATTAGTACTAGAGGCTTCAAATTATTCGAGCAGTGGACTGCTATTACCTTCTTTTACTAGAAGTCCTGGACTCTGAAATATTTTAATCAGGTTGCTGCTCCATTCTCAGAAATCTTTTCCCACATTATTGCCCCTTTCTCAATAGAAGTGGCAGACTTCTATTCCTTGTTATTTTATGTGAAGACTTGTGGTGGGGGCAGGAAATTTTTGGTTTCTGGTTCATCCTTAGTCATAGGCAAGGCTTATGTGCCTGGGCCTCAAGGGTAGGACTTTTTCACTGTATTCCTCTGTGGAGGTGTGGGCAAGAGAGAGTCTTTTGGCCTTCTCCCAGTGAAAGCACTTTTCTTCTTTGTACAAGTACAGCAATCTGAGACAGAGAAGGATTTATGCCCCTCTTTCAGGGACATACAAATTTTCTGTTTACTCCTCCTTCAGTATCAGTGTAATTTTGAGTGGTGCTAGTAGCAAGAATCACCAGTGTTATTTCTGTCACCAAGGCCAAATTTTCTAACTCCTGGTGATTCTTCTTTGTTTTGAACTTCTGCACTTCATTCACCAGTGATAATTAACACATCTTATTGAATGTGTGGTCACTTTCAGACTGCAGAAGTTGATAAAAATTTTCAATTTCCTCATCTTTGACTTTGGTGTTTGGTGTGTAAATTTGAATAATAGTAGTATTAATGGGTATTTCTTGTAGGCGTAGGGATATTATCCTATCACTGACAGCATTGTACTTCAGGACAGATCTTGAAACATCCTTTGTGATGATGAATGCCATGCCATTCCTCTTCAAATTGTCATTCCCAGTATAATAGATCATAACGTTGTCTGATTCAAAATGGCCAAAACTGGTCCATTTCAGCTCACTAATGCCTAGGATGTCAATCTTTATGTGTTCCATTCCATTTTTCCTAGATTCATACTTCATACATTCCATGTTCCTATTATTAATGGATGTTTGTAGCTGTTTCTCTTCAATTTGAATCATGCCACATCAGCAAATGGAGGTCTTGAGAGCTTTACTTTATCCATATGATTAAGGTCAGTTCTACTCTGAGGAGGCAGCTTTTTTCCCATCATTCCTTGAATGCCTTCCAACCTAAAGGGCTTGTCTTCCTGCACTGTATTAGACAATGTTTCTCAGATACTCATAAAGTTACCCAGTGATGTACCAGACAGTATTTCTCTGCTATTCATAGGTTTTCCCTGACCAATTCTTTGAGAAGTGGATGGGTTCTTCCTTTTTCCTAGTCTGTCTCAGTCTATAAGCTGCATTGAAACCTGGACACCATGTGCAAACCTGCTGGCATTTGAAACACTGCTGTTATACCCTCAAGCTGCAGAGCAACACACAAGCCACCAGACTACGACAAACTGACAGACAATTCTGTCTCCCTTAGCTGTTCAAAACCTCTCCACCTTCCCCTTACTTGGATCCTGTAGCTTTCCCCTTCTTCCTGATTCTTGGGGTGGGGCTTGCCTTAGGGTGAAGTGACAGAAATAATGCTGGAGATCACATGATAAAATTTTGCAAGACCAATGTCTCACTCATTGCAAATACCATTTTTCAACAACACAAATGGTGAATACACATGGAATTCACCAGATGGAGTACACAGGAATCAGATTGACTACATCTGTGGCAAGAGATGGTGGAAAAGCTCAAGATCTTCAGCCAAAACTAGGCTAGGAGCTGATTGTGGAACAAACTGTCAACTGTCCATGTGCAAGTTCAACTTGAAGTTGAAGACAATTAAAAAAAAAGTCCACAAGAGCCAAAATATGACCTTGAATATATATCCCTCCTGAATCTAGAGACCATTTAAAGAATAGATTTGATGTATTGAATACCAATGACTGAAAATCAAAAGAATTGTGGGATAACATCAATAACATCAACCATGAAGAAAGCAAAAGGTCATTAAAAAGACTGGAAAGAAAGAAAACACCAAAATGGATGCCACAAGAGACTCTGAAACTTGCCCTTAAGTGGAGAATAGCTAAAACAAATGAAAGAAATAACAAGATAAAAGAGCTGAGCAGAGGTTTCAAAGAGCATCTTGAGCAGACAAAGCCAATTACTATAATGAAATATGCAAAGACCTGGAGTTAGAAAATCAAAAGGGAAGAACACACTTGGTCTTTTTCAAGCTGAAAGAACTGAAGAAAAAATTAAAGCTTTGAGTTGCAATATTGAAAGATTCTATGGGCAAAATATTGAATGATGCAGGAAGTACCAAAAGAAATGGGGGGAATACACAGAGTCACTGTACCAGAAAACACCTGCTCAACCTTCATCCATTTCAGGAGGTTGCATATGATCAAGAACCAATGGTACTGAAGGAAGAAGTCAAAGCTCCATGGAAGGAATTGGTGGATAACAAAGCTCCAGGACTTGACAGGATACCCATTGAGATGTTTCAACAAATGGATGCCCCACTGGAAGTGCTCACTCAGTTATGCCAAGAGATTTGGAAGACAGCTATCTGGCCAACTGACTGGAAGAGATCTATATTTATACCCATTTCAAAGAAAGGTGATCCCACAGAATGTGTAAATTATCGAACAATATCATTAATATCACATGCAAGTAAAATCTTACTGAAGATAATTCTAAATGGTTGCAGCAGTATATTGACAGAGAAGTTCCAGCAATGCAAGCTGGATTCAGAAGAGGATGTGGAATGAGGCATATCATTGCTGACGTCAGATGGATGGATCTTGGCTCGAAGCAAAGAATACCAGAAAGATGTTTACTTGTGTTTTGTTGACTAGGCAAAAGAATTTGATTGGATGGATCATTAGAAATTATTGAGAAGAATGGGAATTCCAGAACACTGAATTGTGCTCATGAGGAACCTGTACCGTGACCAGGAGGCTGTTGTTCAAACAGAACAAGGGGACACTGCATGGTTTAAAATCAAGAAGGGAGTGCATCAGGGTTGTATCCACTCCCCATACTTATTCTATATGTATGCTGAGCAAATAATCTGAGATGCTGGACTATATGAAGAAGAATGTGGCATCAGGATTGGAGGAAGAATCATTCACAACCTGTGATATGCGGAAAACACAACTTTGATTGCTGAAAGTGAGGATGACTTGAAGTACTTACGGATGAAGATTGAAGAATACAGTGTGCAGTATGGATTACATCTCCATATAATGAAAACAAAAATCTTCACAACTGGACCTATAAGCAGAATCATGATAAATGGAGAAAAGATTGAAGTTGTCAAAGACCTCACATTGCTTGGTTCTACAATTGACGCCAACGGAAGCAGCAGTCAGGACATCAGACATAGCCCCGGGCAAACCGGTTGCAAGGCACCTCTTTCAAGTGCTGAAGAGCAAAGATGTCTCCTTGAGGACTAAGGTGTGCCTGACACAAGCCTTGGTATTTTTAATTGCTTCATATGCATGTGAAAGCTGGGCGGTGATTAAGGAAGACCAAGAAGAATTGATGCTTTTGAGTTGTGGTGCTGGCGAAGAATGCTGGAAGCACCATGGACTGCTTAAACAACTAGCAGATCTGTCCTGGAGGAAGTGCTTCATCTCACCTACTTTGGTAATGTTTTCAGAAGGGATGGTTCCCTGGAGAAGGATGTCATGCTTGGTAAGGTGGAGGGTCGGTGAAAAGGGGAAGGCCCTTAGCAAGAATGATTGACACAGTGGGTGCGGTGATTGGCTCAAGTATAGCAGGGATCATGGAGCTGGCTGGGGACCAGGCAGTGTTTCGTTCTGCTGTGCATAGGGTCACTATGAAACAGAGACTACTCGATGGCACCTAACAACAACAGTGACAAGGAGGTGTCGTCCCTCCCTGCCCCCTGTGGGCTTGTTACTTGGTGCATAATTTGTGATGGTGGCATGAGTATTTCCTGTTTCTATCTCAGTGGTAGACAGATTTTGCTCCTACCTCTCCCATAGTAACAGTTTTTCTTCCCCTGATACCTGGGACGAGAGAGTCTCCAACCCCTCTACTAAAGATAGGCAGGTGGTCTTTGCCTGGGTCCTAAGTGGTGAGGAATTTCTATCCCCGCCTCCTCTAGCAACTTAATGTTTTCGCCTTCTGTAAGAGAAAGGAGCTCTGGTGGCATAGTGCCTAAGGCATTTGACTGCTAGCCAGAAGGCTGGTGGTTCAAACCCACTCCTCAGAAGAAAGATTGGGCAATCTACTTCCATGGTGACATTGCCTGGGAAATCCAAAGAGGGGTGGCTGTGAGTTGGATCTGACTAGAGGACAGTGAGTTTGGTTTATAAGAGAAAGCTCTGTGAAGTGGATGGGGTTTAGTGCCTTTATTCCATTGAGGGTGGCCTCTTTGTGGTCTTCTGCCTTGCTCCCAATCTTTCTCGTAAATACCCGATCAGGAAAAGAGCTTACAAGTGAGTGTGGACTTCCCTTCTATATGGGGCTCCCAGGCATTCTAAACTGTCATGTGAGGCCAAATTTGGTCTTCAAGAATTTGTTAAATTGCTAGCAGTTTTTTTCTTACTCATAGTGATGGTGGCTGCCTCTTATTCTCTTGTTTTGCCAAAGGCAAAAACAGTTTATTTGTCCTACTTCACCTCAGAAGGATTTGTCACTTTTTAAAAGTCAGTTATCTTGTCTTGCCACTTCAGCTCTCTGATGGGCTGTACATTATCCAGCTCTTTCTCACTGTTAGAGTGAGGGTAATGTTTCTTACAGCTTTTA
This sequence comes from Orycteropus afer afer, assembly GCF_000298275.1. Classification (NCBI taxonomy): domain Eukaryota; kingdom Metazoa; phylum Chordata; class Mammalia; order Tubulidentata; family Orycteropodidae; genus Orycteropus; species Orycteropus afer. Next base: position 8,065,714 of record NW_006921680.1, read on the forward strand.
TATCCTAAAGTCTTAACCACAAACTCTGATAGTAATTTTAAAGGCTGAATAGCAGATCACAATGTCTATAATCTAGAGGAAGAGGAAGGCATCCAAAACAAGGGTAAAACATGTGAAAAGGTACGGAGGTGCGAGCAAAAGTTGACATGCATTTGTATAATTTTTCACTTTTTGATTTTTCTTGGGACTCACTTTTAAAACGAGACATAATATAGATATTATCTTAATAACCAACTTGACTAGTTCATACTTTTCTCTAATTGGAAAGAAAACTCTATTCTTTTTATTTCAGGTTCTATCAGTAAGGACATACCTGACTTTTATTGATTTTTGGTACTATCTGAATGATGGTCAAGTAATTAAATTGATTACTGGGTACAACTTATGGAATCAGTCTTGTTTTTCTGAGCATATAAATTATGCTACAAAACTATTTCCAAAATCAAATTGAGATTTAATAAGGCGTATAAACTCTTTGAGGCTGAACTTTCAGTATGGTAGTTATATTCTTAGGACTTAAAGTATTAATTCACTTTTCGATGCATTTAAATAATTTCATCCTAAGCAATCTTAAACAAATAAATGAAGTAAACAAAACGATGACAAAAATTCCTGAATTCTCATCTTTTTTCATTGACTTACCTTTAGATTGGACTTAGTAGGCTGGAGCTCTGGTAGCATAGTGCCTAAAGGCACTTGACTGCTAACCGGAAGGCTGGCGGTTCAAACCCACCAGCCACTCCTTGGAAGGAAGGTTGGGCAATACTACTTCCATAGTGATACTGCCTTGGAAACCCCTTGGAAACCCAAGGAGGGGTCACTATGAGTCGGGGCCGACTTGATGGCAAATAACAACAACAACAACAACAACATACTCAAAGTGATGTGTTGTTTCTATATTTAGGCTTTTCTGTGGGTTTCTTCCTTTGTTATTCTCTAGTCTACTGTTAACACTGAAGCTGGTCCTAAGAATTCTAGCATTTGGTGGTTCTCAATGAGGAAGTGGGGTGCCATTAATGTTCTTTGTAGAAAAATTTATTAACAATACATTTCCAAACCAAAACATGTTATTGTAGCAAATTAAAGATGGTCACACATTTTTTTGATATTCTTCTATCAAGAGGGGTATTTGCATCCCTAAATCTTGAATTTGAGTGAGCTCCATTGCTGTTTTGACCAGTAGAAAGTGATAGAATAAATGCTGTGCCAGTTGCCAGTTGCCAGTGCTAAGACTTAAGAGACTGAAAGTATTTACTCCTTGTCTCTTGGAGCCCTGATCTACCGTGTAAGAGCTATGATCACCATGAGACTGTGCCGTTGTGAGAAAGTCCAAGCTAGCCATATGGAGGGACAGCAGGGAGAGAGACCAAACGTTGGCCAGTCCCCAGCTGTTTTAGCCATCCTATTCCAGGCTCCAAGCATATGAGTGAAGAATCCAGACTAATTCAACCTCCAGTGACTAAGTGACTCCAGTTGACACCATATGAAGCAGAGGGATTGCCCAACTTGAGCTCTGCTCTAATTTATGGCCAACAAAATCTTGAGAGATAATAAAATGATTTTCTTGTAAGTCACAAAGTTTTAGGAATAGTTTGTTGTGCAGAAATAGATAACTTCCATGTTAAAGATTCATATGAGGATGATGTAAACCTCTTTAAAAATGCTTATTTATAATCCAGGAAAGTTAATTTCTGGCAAAATCTGGAATCTTCTAACTTATAGACTTAGACAAATTTAATCTTTTGTTAGAGTATTTTAAAATACTCAGCAAAATGTACCTGTATGCTTAGATCAAGAATAAATATTGAATGATTTTTTAAAAATTATTTTCTTTTGAAAAATAAACTAAATTTGTTCCAAACATTGTGGTTTTATATTGTATTTTTTCAATAAAATTAAATGTAACAAGGTCTGTTCATTCTATAACTTGTTTGATAAAAATTATATAATGTGTAATGTGAGATAAACAGGAGAATGTGGATAATAAAGAGATGTTGCCCCTTTCACTGACAATGTTTTAAACTCAAAGGGGATACTTCAGTCTGTTATTTATATAATCATTTTATAAAGTACCAGAGACATGTGGAGAAAATAATTGTCTGATGTCTTAGATTTTTATCAGTGGTTATAAATTAAGATTTAGTTTACAATAAATCAAGACCTCAGAAATAATAGAAGTTATGTGTGGAATTTTTCAAAGGACATTGGTGGTACAAAGGTTAAAGCATCAGGCTGCTCACCAAAAAACTTGGCAGTTCAAACCTACTAGCTGCTTTGTGGGATAACGATGAGGCAGTCTGATTTAGTAAAGATTTGCAGCCTTAGAAACCCAGAGGTGGCAGTTCTACTCTGTCCTGTAGCATTGCTATGAGTTGGAATCAACTTGATGGCAGTGAGTTTTGGTTTTATGTGTGGAATTGGAACTTCTCTGAATTATTCCTTTGAGCACATAGGAGCTAATAAAGAATGTCTGTTTTTATAGTAAAATTTTTTTCTTTTCCTGATATCAATGAAAAAGAACCCCCAAACAAGTGCCATTACTTGTCATTTTGTGAATGTGATTTCAGAGCACATTTCTCTGTGCTATTCGCTGAAATTAATGTTATTGAATTGCGTGGATTGAATTGTGTCCCCCCAAAATATGTATCAACTTGGCTAGGCTGTGACTTTCAGTGGTTTGGCAGTTATGTAATGATGTTACTATCCCTCCTTCATTTGTGATGTGTTGTAAATCTTGACCTCTGTGTATCAATGAGGAAGGATTAGGTTACATTAATGAGGGTTAGTTTATGTTTGTTATGTTAATGAAGCAGGATTAGGATGGGATGCAATACCCTTAACTAGGTCACAGCCCTGATCCAATGTAAGGGGAGCCTTTCTGGTGTATGGCTTGCATCACTATTTATCTTACAAGAGATGAAAGGAGAGAGAAGTATCCAGAGAGTGAAGGACCTGACTACCACCAAGAAAGAAGAGCCAGGAGCAGAGCATGTCCTTAGGACATGGGATTCCTATGCTAAGAACCTCTGAGACCCAGGGAAATATTGACACATCTCCAAGGAACACAGGGCCCACAGATGTTGAGAGGAAACAAGGATTTTCATGCAGAGTAACACAGAGAGAAAGCCTTTCCTTAGAGCCAAAGTTCTGAATTTGGACTTCTAGCCTCCTAAACCGTGAGAGAATAAATTTATGTTTGTTAAAGCTATCTACTTCTGGTATATCTGTTATAACATCATTAGACAACTAAGACAGTTATCAAAGCCTACACAGTTCATGATTTGATTTTCATCCTTTTCAGATTTATCCATGGTTCTACTCTGGCCTTGAAAACATTTAAATGGTTGCAAAAACGGCAAGGAGGCCACATGTTCTGACCTCCTCTAACCCTACAAGGGGAAAGCAGGATTACTAGCAGTAACCCAAGGCCTATTACTGCAAGACCAAACATGCTGCCTCCCTCCAGCCCTTTCACCAATCGTTCCTCCCAAAGCACCCACCACCTCTCTCCTGGGTTCGATAATTCACTGCAGTGGCCACACAGAACTCACAGATTATGGGGTTTATTAGGGAAGCACCAGGCTACAACTCAAATCCAGGAAGAATGCTCAGTCTCTCTCCCAGCCCACCGTCCCTCAGCCAAGAGTCTCTCACAGTCTCTTTCCCAGCAGTGCCGGTCCCTCGGTGTCTCACTCAGCGATGCGTGTCTCTTGCGGCTCTTTCCCAGCAGCACGTGTCTCTTTCAGGGGTGCGTGTCTCTTTCGGCAGCACGTCCTCCTCCACCAGCAGTCAGAGAGGGTTCTTCTTCCAAGAGGCCTCCTTTTGAGCCCGGAAGGGTGGTAAAACTAGCCAATCACAGCATCAGAACTCTAAGCACGTGAGAGAGAGTGGGAACTTCCCAGAACATTGTATTGTGCCACGCCCAACAGAAATAACCCAGGTGGGCGACTTTAAAATCAGGATCTCCTCCGTAGCTAATAGCAATTCCCACCTTAGAGTTTACAAAGACTTATGGGTAGAAAAGCCACACTAAGTAATTTACTACACCGCAATGGTCTAAAATGATATTTAACATGTAATTTCAGAAAGACATGCTCATTTTAAAAATTGTGCTAGTGTGGTTGAAGGGTCTTGACAAAGCTTGGGAATAGAACTACAGTGTCTAAGACTGGGAAGGGGGAATATATTGGGTGCATAATAAAGCCAAGAGTGTTTGTGTGTGTATAATAAAGACAAAACACTAAATATAGGCTTTGTCTTAAACAGAGACCATTTCCAGAAGAAATCTTTATTGTCTCTTATAACAGAATTATTCCAAATATGTGGAATAAAAAATGATATTTTAGAAAATAATTTATTTCAATGAAATGTTCCTAATAAAGAAGTGACAGGCCATATGTTCTGTGACAAATAAGACTTGTTTTGACAATGGGAGTTACATGGCTTCGTTTGGAAGTTAGTGTTCAGAACATTAAAAGATTAGATACCACCTGCCCTCAGCCTACTCATTCTCTGTGAAGATGTACTTTCTATGTTATATCCATACAGTGCTAACAGTATTGCATGTCTTCAAAATACAGATTAAGTTACTTTCTGGTGAGTCCAGGCTTCTATACTGCTTCCTAAAATCATCCTTGAATGAATGATTTTTGTAAAATTTCTGTAGATGGCTTCTCCCACAGAAGAAGCTATTGTATTTATTTTATTTCTTTTCAGGTTCTGGGTATTGTGGGGCATGGTAGTGAGGCTGTTTGAGATCCTGACAACAGGGGAGGTGCCTCAGGTTTGGGCTCTAGGGTATCTTGAATATCTTGGGCAGGATGTTCCTGCATGTCTTAAGAGAGGGGACATTTTTCATAAATATCCACTATATAAGTGGTCTACTATCTACTCCATGAGAAACACTGTTCTAGAAGTTGTCACATTTGTCACCTTATCTACTCAATACACCTTAAACAATAAGACAGAGCAACATCATTTCTTCCAGCTTCCATGAGTAACAAATTAATAGTGATTCAAACTATAAAACCGATAGATATATTTCTGTGGAAAGACACTAAATACGAAACCCAGATAATTAATTAACAAAAATTAAATATATTTTATTCTTGATCTTTATCAGAATTGTTATATTAATTTTATGTTTATATAAAGTTCTGAGTGTGAACTATTTTGTCATTAGATATCCTTAAGGGTGCTTGCCAATGAACAACTACACCAGGGCTATGTATTCCTTAGAAAAGTCAACCATGGGTGATCGGAAGGGCAGGATTTGCACAGGAGAAAGGTAAGTAGGCCGAATGCATAGGTAAGAAGGATACAGGGAAGGGGTAACCACAGGGAGGAGATGTGAGGAGAGCTGTTACATTGTGGAGATAGTAATCAGTGTTGCAAAATAAAATGTGTATGAACTATTGGATATAAAAGAAATCTGTTCTGTAAAATTGCACTCAAATGATAGTAAAAAATTAAAAAAAAAAAAATGCTTGACAAAAACTTCCGTTTCTAGTAAAGCTCTGATAAGTTCATGGTCTACCAAAGAAATCCTTAGAAAATTCTTTTCTTCTTGTACCTCTGATTGTGAAACTCCATGTCTTCTAGTCATATTATTTTGGTCTCTCCCCTCCAACCCCCTCTTCTATTTTTGCCACTTGTGCAACCCACAACCTGATGCCTGCATGATAAACTCTGGCAGCTGTGGTGCAGCAGTCAGAGCGCCACAACCTTGCCAGTCTTGTGCTGTCAGGAGCGTCTCAAGGCACCAGTGGCACTGAAGAATTTCTCAGGTCATCTTTACTGACCTAGAAAACCAAAGAGGTTCTAGCTTTTGCCCACAGCTGGCTGCAATGACATGGGTCTGTTTAACATAGCTGAAACATTTGGCAGTTTGAGACACAGAACCGCCACTCCCAATGTCATGAGGGTGTAGGAAAGAAAATTCAGGCTTTTAAACTGTTTATCAACCACTCAAAAAACCCCAACTGCCATTTTCCCCTTGTGCTTTTTGGTGATAACAGCTGAAACGCTGTTTTGGAGAATGTATACTCACTTGAAACTATTTGCCAAAAGATAGGACGCAGCAAATGGCACAAAGAGCCAGAAGGATCTCAGCAAGAGAACGTAGACTCTCTTACTTCTTGTTTGCAGCTTCCCACTTTGATAGAAAATCAACTAGCAAATGTGGACAGAGGTTAATTCCTTCGCCTTGCAGCTGAGATGTAATCTAGCCTATCGTTCTTCAGTGAGCTCCCACTTGCTGGAGATGTAGTAATGTCTTAATGAAAGGACAGGGAAATTATCACTCACTGATTTGTGTTTTTAAATTTGTGGTTTCTAAATTAAGACTACTTAACGATACAGGCATGCCCATTTCCAGGACTAGATCTGCTGCTCCTGTGTTTGATGTGTAACCTTGAGGGCTTCCTGTGAGGTAATTATCATGCTGGGATGAGCTAATCTCCCATAGAAGAGTACACCTGCCTCATTCTGCTAACAAATAGGCCCCTGCCTCCTAAAGACTGCCTGACCTGACTTATTATATCTACCCCATCAGCAGAAAGACTCATATCATCACTGGGCCAAAGGTGAATTGCCTAGAGACAAAGTTGGAATGAATTTTTTGCAGTCCCATTTCGCCAGACATTCAAACCACTTCATTCTGAAGAGTGGAGACCTTTAACTCTGTCACATATTTATATATGCTTATAAGGCCAGCAAAGGGTCTTTCTGCAGATCTACTCTGGATGAATGTATCAAAATGGTATTCCAGAAGAAACTGTGTCTGCCTCTCAAACCTTTGTTCCACAATGCTATTATTCTGAGGAAAGAGAAATACTATTGCTAGCTTTCAGTTTACTTGCATTTTGGAAGTTGGATGTATATGTATGCACTTATCATATGGTAATGGACATCAAATTTCAAGTCCAAACATAATATACAACTGGAGTAGGGGTGAGGGGCACACGAACGTCCATCTAATCCTAAAAAATGTAGTAAGACTTTTAGCTGATGCCTGTTTTCCATATAAAATGTGGCACTTTTTTTTTTTAATAGTTTTTCTTATTCCCTACAGCAAAAGAGGCTAATATTCATTTAAAACCCAATAACAATTAAAACTCCCAATAACAATTAAAACCTACAATGAACAACTGCTCTAGCTTTGTTTATTGCATGCATAAATAATCATACTTCAATGAACATGTTAGTATCTATGATCTCTTCCCAGATTAAGGTTGCCTCGAGACTGCTTGCTTTGGCTACTGTAAATGTGACATGAATTACGCTCAGGAAAATGTGTCTAACATGCTGGGTTTGAAGTAAATTATTTTCTTCTAATATACCTACACAACTGTCACAAGGAATTACACTGCAGATTTAGTGATGTTAAGTGTCAATTGTAATTTGGTGACAGCCATTTTATTGGCTATGCATACTGCTCTGCTAGGACTGCTTCTCAGTATGGAGGCCACCGTATCATTAAAAACCAGTGATCCTTCACTGATGACATAATTTGACTGGCAGAGAGAGGAGCAGAGAGGGGCTTGCTTCCACCTGCACAGAATCTGGTGTATGTCAGAGATGAATTTGCCTTCAAATTAGAAACAGCACTGCAGATGAGGGGTTGTGATTTTGCTTGAGTTCTTTTAAGGCGTTTTTCTGGAATGGTTACTGAGCAGCTGATAGAAGTCTCCTTTAATATGTCAAACATATATATTATGCAGCCTGTAAACATTTCAAATATTTTCAGTCATAGCTTAGAGTGAGTTATCTATGGAACAGTTTCAGCTGAATTGAGCCACGTGTATTTCTGCACACTCATCCATCCATTCTTTTGTCTATAACTCTATCCTTGGCACAGCTTCCAGAAATAATATTGATGTTATAAAATGGTAACCAAAAAATAAAAACAAGGTCTGATACAAGTTCCGTGTTTCAGCAGGTAGGATAAATCATTTGAGGTATGCAAGAATTTACTGTAAGAACAGAACTATAATCATACATTCTGAGAATTTTATAAACTGACAATTCAAGTTATGTGTTTTATGCTAATATACATTGTGGTAGGTTCTAATAAACTGTGACTCACTCATAAATAGTAGAAAAGCTGATGGCACTCACATGAACTCATACACAGACTCACACTGTGAGCTTGTGCAGGAAACAGGAAATAGATTCCAAGACTTTCTTAGCAAATTTAAATCAATATAGCTGCATTCCATTTTCAGTATTTAAATTAAATTTTTTGCTGCAAGGCACTGCAAGGAACAAAGCAAAGTACCTTAAAAGAAAGTGTAGTGATCGTAATTTTACCTCATTTCACACCTATTTGACAGCTTCTCTTAGCCAATTGGTTTCATTGAAAATGCTGACAATATTCACCTATTACAGTCCTGCCCTTCTATGAGGTGATCATTCCTCTTAGATACACTTTATTAGCTTTCAACCTGGAAAAATATAACTTTTCCTCTTCACACTACTGACACTTGCCACCATTTCCCCCTTCTTGGAACACACCATTATTTATTTATTTATTAAGAAAAGAAACTTTCCAGAACAATAAATAACATAAATTATTCAGCCAATTTCAGTCCAGCCACATAACTCATACTGCAGCAGACAAGCTAACTTATCAAGAATGCTTTGTCTAAGAGAAATATACCACTGAAGTTTTAATCAGAAGCTCTAAACATTTCAGGCTTTCTCATTTTTATTCTTAGCCAGAAATTCTATTCCTCCATCTTCAGAGACTCTTGAGCGTGCTTTTTTTTTCCCCCATGAGAATATGACAACCATTTTTATCCACAGTCGGGATGAGGGTGTTAATAAAAGTTCACCTTTCTGCAGAGAAATTCAAATGGGTTTGCCAAATCTTCTAAAGTCTTGAAATCATATTCCAGGGCCAACTGTGAACACGTTAATAGTTTCTCCCATGATGAGCCATCAAGATCTGCATTTGAGATTGGTCAGAGTGTTCTCACATTGACCAAAGAAAGAGCAAATGGAATTTGGGAGCAGGATGAGTACAGTCTAGCTGGCAGCGTCAAGAGATGCTGAATCCTCTTTCATCTTGTCATTGGCTCCTAAGGCTTTTGCGACTTATGTTTTTTAAGTGAAGATTCCTCTTTTACTGCCTTATTAATATAAATGGGGGCCATAAAAATGCTTGATTACTGTGTAGTAGGCTAAAATATGCCCATAAAGATTTTTTTTTTTTTGATAAGCTTCAAATAGCGGTGATATTTTTTTTCCAGTAAGCGAAATGAAATCTTAATTCCCTAATACTTTAATGGCTAACTTTTCTTTATTATCATTTAACTAATTCCTACACCATTAATGATGCAAATCATGTAGATTATTGAGGACATTCAATATCTGGACAACTTTGAAACTGAAAAAAGTATTAAGTCCATGCCTGATTTTGCTCTGGTAGCATAGTGCCTAAGGCACTTGACTGCTAACCAGAAGGCTGGCAGTTCAAATCCACCAGCTACTCCTCGGAAGGAAGATGGGGCAATCTACTTCCATAGTGATACTTCCTCGGAAACCCAAGGAGGGGCCGCTATGAGTCGGGTCCGACTTGACGGCACATAACAACAACAACAACAACATTTACTCTATGGGGAGGGATTTCACTCTACTAAAGCAGCTCAAAACCAAACCAAACTCACTGCCATGGTGTCATTCCTACTCATGGTGAGTCCCATTGGGTTTCCAAGGCTGTAAATCCTTATGGAAGCAATGGGCCTCATCTGCCACAGAGCAGTTGGTGGGTTTGAACCGTTGATCTTTTGGTTAGCAGCCAAATGCCTTACCCACTATACCACCAGAACTCATTGCTAAAGTAGCCAGGCAATGTTTTTGTTTTTCTTTTGTTTTGATAACTGAGGGTTTGTCACCCACTGAAGAAATTCAAGCATTTATTCAGTGAAACATTGCTGAGCAAAGAATGGCCAGTTCTCTCAAAGAATTTTAGGTAGAATGGGGGACTAAATTGTCTACATTTAAAACCATTAGGAGAAATAGGGAGGAGGCAAGAATAAGCCAGAGGAACCAGGGATTGGTTTGGAAATAACACAAGCAGGGACATGGTCATGAGACATTTGTCTATGCCTATGTCCCCTTCCCCTAATGCTTGTTGTGGAAAGCCAGTCGTTTTGGCTCCAGTTCCCCTCAGCTAGCATGAAGGCCCTTCTTCAGTGAAACCAGAAGGAAAGGTGACCCTTTGGGCCTGTTTTCCACAGTAGTTTCTGGACTCAGCCTTGCTTACCTTATAAGCTCTGAGTGAATTGCGGCTGAAGCAGCTGTGGCTGTGGGCCACGTGACGAAGTATTCCTTTCTGATGTACATGTGGCATTTTGCCATAAAAAGGTACAGCACATGGATCTCCTGAGGAACATTTATCAAATTTATTTTCTAACTAGTAAATGAATAAATTTTTCTGACTCAATTGGGAATGAAAGGAAAATAACCTGCCTTTGGAGCTATCCCAAGATCTGATTCCTTTGGAGCGGTTCATGTAATTTAACAACAACAACCCAGCCATCAGAGAACTCCAGTGTAAGTACATAGCCAGCTATAAGCCTCACAGACGAGGGGACTCTGAATCCAAGGGGGCTAACATAGAAGCAGGCAACTTTGAGCAATGCTAGGGGGAGAGAAGTCAGCTCAGGGAAATAACAGGTAAAATTCCAAGTACCTAGTTCTAGACAGACTCATTTAAATTTCCAAGTTTTTATGAGATCATATTACAGTACACTCTTAGAAATGGTTTGGTTTGATTATTGTCTGTCCAGAGTTTGTTTCCACTTGATTATATTTGTTATCTATTTTATCAGGACTCTGGTAAATATTCAAGAAATTGAGGAGAATCAATAGAATCTTAGTGCAGAAGCTAAGTCAAGTTCAAGGGCTGGGACCTCACACCAAGATTTTAGAATTTTAAATAAAAGGAAAAAGTCAGTACAGTGTAGGATTTTATGAAGTTTTTCAATGACGGACTGCTCTTTGTGAACTTAATTTCTTTTAGATTAAATTATCACTGTCCAAAAATAGAGTTAGTTGATGTTCCAGGCTATCCAGAACTCACCCAGAACTGTCCAGTTTATGTCTGTTGACCAGGATAAATTATTGATACTCTCTTTTGTTTTCTGCCAGGGTGCTACAAATGGCTAATTCACTCAGATGCTGACTGAAAGTTTGGTGGTTCAAGTCAACCCACAGGCACCTTGGAAGAAACACCTGGTGATCAATTCCAGAAAAATCAGCCACTGAAAGCCCTATAGAGCACAGTTCTGCTTTGACACACATGGGGTCACCATGAGTCTGAGTCAACTCAAGAGCCACTAGTTTTTTGTTTCTTTTGTTCTCAGAATTGTCTTGGTTTGTGTGTTAGACTGGGTTCTCTAGAGAAACAAAACCAATAAAACCAATGTATCTATCTATCTACCTATCTATATATAAAGAGAGAGACAGAGAGAGAGAGAGAGAGAGAGAGAGATTTATCTTAGGAAAATGGCTCACACTTAATAGAAGCTGGCAAGTCGGATCAAAGGTCAAGCTGGAAGCTTTTCCATGTCAAGCTGGAGGCTTTTCCCAACTCTTGCAGCCACGAGATCTGAGGAGCTCAGAGCTGGCAGGCAGTACACCAGCTGTTAACTCCAACGAGTGACGAATCTAAGATCTCTAGGCCGAATGGTGGATTGTTCACTCACGGACAGTTGCAGGCAGCACAACACAATCCTGATCCACAGAAGAATGTCCTCTCTCCCAGGATGTCCATAGATATACTGGAAGCAGGCCACACCCCTAGGGAAACTCCCTTTCAACAGATTGGCCGCTCAAAACATAGTCATCTGATCCCATCATGGGAACAACCACACTACAACAGCTCAAACCACACAGAATTGTGGTCCAGCCAAGTTGACACACAGCTCCAACTGTCACAGTTTGGAAGATAAATTATATAGTAACCCTAATCATAAACAATGCTTCTTTTAAAGTTAATAGGTTTGTATAAAGGATGGGACTGGAAAAATTTTGATTTGCTTTTCAATTTTGGTTTCCCGAAGTCACGGAGTGGATAGGCAGGGTGCTTGTAAACCAGGGGAAACCATGCTTAGATGAGAATACACATGTTGTTGTTGTTGTTATGTGCCGTCGAGTCAACCCTGACTCATAGCGACCCCTCCTTGGGTTTCCGAGGCAGTATCACTACGGAAGTAGGATTGCCCAACCTTCCTTCCGAGGAGTGGCTGGTGGGTTTGAACCGCCAGCCTTCTGGTTAGCAGTCAAGTGCCTTAGCCACTATGCTACCAGAGCTCCCGAGAATACACATAGACCCCTACATGTTCCCTGTGTCCAACTGTTGCAATTAAGTCCTTTGTCTTTCTTCCGTAGACCTTCTCCAAGGGCATTTAGGACTCCAAATCAATTTCAGGTTTGTTTTTAATTTTCTAATATTTTGAAAAAAACAAAGGAACAGATTTTCATATGACTTGCTTAAATTACTTAGAGAGTTGGGAATGGAACCAGATTTTTTGGTACTTTATTCTATTATGAGAATTATCTTGAGTAGTGTTTCAGAGTAAAGGCTAGCATTCTGAAAACAATCAACAATGAATTATAAGTAGGAAATGACCAAAGGATTCATTTCTCATATGACATGAGAGAAGTCTGATTCTGCCAAAGTTAAAAGAAATTGCCAATGAACTATAACGTAGGTAACAACATGATTGCAATTATCTGTAAACATGGACACTACTTATTTAAGTAGGATTTTTCATAAAATTGGAAATTTCAATTAATCATATTACTTATGTTAATTCCTGAGAAGTAAAAAATTACACTTCACTGCCTGACAGATTTGTTTGATTAAGTATATGCTGGTTAATGTGAGGTTGTTGTGAATAATGATTTTTTTGGTATATTTTTCTTAGCAAAGCATGCATTTAATTAATTACTTTAAAATGCATATATGAAATGATATACTCAAGGTCTTTGGGAAAAAGGAAATGCAGAGTACTGGTATGTTTTGCTAAAAATCTTATCTTTTTTGGTTCACTTATTTTTTTTTTATGTGTGTGTGTAACAAAACTCTAAATTGTTAATTGAGGAAACACCTGTTTTACCTGATTTTCTTAGGTACACTGCATGGATGGATATTGGATGCCTTGCAGCAAAACTCTCATTAAACCAAGGATCCCATAATATGGGCTACAGTGGCTAAATTATTGCATCCAAGATAATATTATACTAAAACCTGCACCATGATCCCTGGGGGCTTTGCTATAGAATTACTTGTAAATGGAACCATTTTATAAAAACATCCTTCTGATGCTTCAGGATTTCATAGAATTGAATGAGAAGAGATTCTTTGTTATAGATAGGGAACTGATTTAGTGAAGAAAACAAATAATCAGGAACAAATGAACATTTCTTTTAGAGTGGGAAAGAATAAAGAATAGGTTCCATGGAGTCCTTTTTATTTAACCTCTCTATAAACTGCTGGAAGGAGTTTACATGATAGAAGTCCAATCCTGGGCTGCCATTGTCTTGGGCTAATCAGCATGTAATATTCCTCTGGCAGTCATTGATGTGTAGGGAGCTTGTGACTTCATCTATTTCCAGTGTACCTTGAATACTGGACTAGAGACACTTTCTCTGAGAAAGTTTGCACCTCTTTTGCAGCTTGGGCCATCTATACAAGGGAAGCCAATTTTAGAATGAGTCTAATTGGATTCTCTTAATGATACTGATAGGATTGCTGTGATGATTAAACAAAGAGAAGGTACATAGTGAAATTTAAAGCTTTATGATTACTTAAATAGAGCTCTTTGGTCAGTGAAAAGGCAAGCTGGTGAGGACAGGTTACAAGAAGATGCATTAGGCACTACACCACCAGAGCTGGCTTTATAATATAAGCAAAGTATATCGACTTTCTTGTAACAAAGCAGGGGCTCTATAAATACTTGTTTTCTTTCTTCATTGTTGGTCACTATCCATTTTTTGATTATGTCTCTTCTTCACCCTTTCAGTTTGATACATGAATTGGTTTCCTTCTAGCATCCATGTCCCAATGCCTGGGAATTCCCTACCTATCTACCAAGAGCATGGGAAAACCCTATTATCAACCTTCACATGTTACTGTGGCTGATGAGTGAACAGTACCCTGCTATCCCATGCCATTAAATAGGGCAGTTTTACTTAATCACAAAGTTGCTGGACATTCCAATCATTCTTTAGTTAAGTACAAGTTTCTTTTGAGGAAAACCAGACTCAGGGTCACAGGTTGTGGCAGATTATATATTCCAAAAATGATGACAACAATATTCCCTTCCCTCATACTCTTCCCCACCACCAATCTGTCAGTCTGTCAAACTGTGGTGGCTTGCATGTTGCTGTGATGCTGGAAGCTATGCCACCATTATTTCAAACACCAGCAGGGTCACTACTGGTGGACAGGTTTTGGTAGAGCTTCCAGATTAAGATAGTCTAGGAAGAAAAGCCTGATGGTATACTTCTGAAAATTAGCCAACGAAAACCCTGTTGATTATAATAGAATATTGTCTGATAAAGTGTTGGAAGATGAGGCCCCTGCAACCACATGAATCAGGAAAAGCCTCCAGCCAATGCCTGACCCATGGATTTGGGGCTTACCAGTCTCCACAACTGCATGAGCCATTTCCTTGACTTAAATCTCTGTGTGTACACACACACACACTTCACCAGATTTTTATTTCTCTAGGGGACCATTCCTAAGACAACAACTAACAAAAACAACTAAGCATAGTTTCTAGAACTTGTCACTTCCTTAAAAAGAGGTAATCTATCTCTCTTCATCTTGAAATTGGGCAGCTTCCCCCCAACACACATAATCTAGTTATAGTAATGCAAAAGTGATCCTATGTAACTTACAAAGCTAGGCCAAAAAAGGGGATAAATCTTCTGCCAGGCTCCCTCTTTGAGGATGCTCACCCTTAGAACACAGCTAGCATCCTGTGAGGAAGCCCAGGCCACATGGAGACACTGCATGATGAACTGAGGCTCCTCCTAGCCAACCAGGGCACCAATTTCAAGTCATGTTAATGAGCCATCTTGTAGACAGATCATCCAGCTGTCTGATGCCAGCTCCTCCTGATGCCGGGTGGCACACAATGAGCTTCCCCTATGGAGCCCTGCTCAAATAGATATGTAAGCAAAGGATAGAATTGCGATCATTGTAATCCATTGTTTTTGATGGGTTATTAAGCTGCAACACTTATGGAACACAGGTAATAACCATGGTTGGTTTTTAATGAGTGATTCCTGAGTGCCTGGCACTGAGATCTCAAAATATCCCCGGCTGCTGAGCTGTTTAAGGCCCTATAAGACAGAGTAGAACTGCCTCATGGGGTTTCCAAGCCTGCAAATCTTTATAGAAGCAGACTGTCACATCTTTCTCCTGCTGAGTGGCTGGTGGGTTCTAACCACCAAACTTGACCACTGTGCCACCAAGGCTGCTGGCACTGAGATAAGCACTCATTAAACCTCGCCACTTTAGGAGGTTAAAAAGCAAACAAACAAAAATTAGTTGCCCTTGAGTTGATTCTGACTCATAGGGACCCCATGTGTACAGGAGTAGAACTGTGTTCCATAGGACATTCAATGACAGATTTTTTTCAGAAGGCTTCCAGGCCTTTCCTCAAAGGTGTTTCTGGATGGACTCAAGTCACCAACCTTTTAGGTAGCATCTGAGCTCATTAAACATTTGTACCACCCATGGACTCCATTTTATGAGGTAGTGCTAATATTATGCCCATTTTATAGAGGAGAAAATGGAGGTATCCAAACATAATCAATTTGCTAAGGTCAACCTGTTGGTCAACCTGGTGGTAAATCAGATTCCAGGCCATTCCTCAGTAGAACATTCCCACGAAGATACAGCACTGGTTTATCAGTCACAACTCATGGTCTATTGAGAAGTACTGTGGGCTCTGGAGACAAACCACAGGCTTTGAGTGTTCAAATAGTCCCAAGCACTGCTTCAGGTCCTGAGGAAATCAATAATGGATAAAGCAGACAGAATTCCCTGCCCTCATGGAGCTCTCTTTCCATGTGTGTAGGCGGCACAATAAAATAAAGTCCATGTGTATAAAGCTTTGAGCCCTGCCAAGCATATAAATGCTGCATAAATATTGATTGCTAGTATGAGTATTAAACATGTAAAGACTATGGTGATTATCTGTAACTTTGATGTTATAATGTAGGAAATAACATTTGATTTGTGGGAGCAGAGTACGAGTTTGAAACTGACTGAAATTTATAGTACCAAGTGTTTGATATTCAGATGTTACATAATGTCCTGCAGGATCCTGTGGACTTATAAAAAAGATGTCAAAGGGGATTATGAAAATAATTCCACAGATACTAAGAAAGTAACTCCAACAGAAAAAGTAAAGTAAAATCTTGATTATCTGAGGTGCAATTGTGGGCAGAGAATGTGTTGATAATTGATGTCAACAGATAGCCCTCAGCTTCCTGGTTCATCAAAACTTTTCCCAGAGCTGATAAGCAGCAAAATTGGCTGGTTTAAATTTCACTTCCTTTTATTGGTCCCATGGAGAAGCTAATGAATAACAGACAAGGAGAAGCACAGAACCCGGGTAATTAGTCTGTTGTGGATGTTTGGAGCTGGAAGGGAAATTAGAGGACCCTCTGATCCAATCTTCTCATTGTACAGTTTAGGAAACTGAGGCTTGGAGATGCTCAGTGTCCCAGCACACAGGGTTGGTGAGTATCTCTGCTGAAACAAAATATCGAGCCCTGGACTTCCAGTGCTGTATTTTGTTTATGGCGATCACTCGTGTTCATGCGTTCCTGCCTCAGGCCCTCCCTTCTCTTGTCCATATCTTCAAATGCTCATCATCTGGGACCTAGGTAACTGACTTAGATTGAAACTATGATTTCTTTTTTAGTGTTGTAGTCAGTAAACAAAGAACCAAAATGAAACCTTGAGTTTCCTTTAGCCAGAAACTAGGATTCCAGTCTTTATATGTTTGTTTAAGCTTTTGACTCCGCCTGCACCTGGAGTGTCCGTAGGAGCTCTGGTGGCATAGTGTCTAAAGCATTTGACTACTAACCAGAAGGCTGGTGGTTCAAATCCACCAGCCACTCCTCAGAAGGAAGGTCGAGAAATCTACTTCCATAGTGATACTGCCTCGGAAACCCAAGGAGGGGTCGCTATGAGTCAGGTCTGACTCGATGGCAGTGGGTTTGGTTTTTCGATTTGAAGTGTCCTTGTTTCTCTCTTCACATAAGGAAAGCCCATTCACTCTCATGGTCTGGGTGGGATGCCAGCTTCTGGGATAAAGCTTTCCCAGAACATCCTGGATGAGTTACATTTTTGCCTGTACCACCAAACTGAACAAAAACACCACCAAACAGAAAAACCAAACCTATTGCCATCAAGTCAATTATGACTCATAATGACCCTTTTGGGCAGAGGCTAAAAATCTTAATGGACACACATTGCCTCATCTTTCTCCCACGGAGTAGCTGTTGGGTTCAAACCACCAACCTTTTGACTTGCAACCCAATGCTTTAACTACAGCACCACCAGAGCCACATACAATTATTCCCATTATAAATTGTAAGCTCCTTTATTATAGGGATACACTACAAATGGGGCAACATGGTATCATCTTCACATGGTATGGTGTTATTATTTTTGTAAGTTGCCATTGAGTCAGCTCTGACTCATGGTAATCTTATCTATAACAAAAGGAAATGCTGCCTTGCCCTATGCCATCTTTATAATCATTGATATGTTTGAGTCCATTACGGCAGCTATTGTGTGGTGTCTGTCAACTTAGGGGGGCTCATTTCCTACCACTATATTAGACAATATTCTGCTGTGATCCACAAAGTTATTATTGTCTAAATTATGGAAATAGATCATCAGTGCTTTCTTCCTTGTCTGTTTTCGTCTGGAAGCTTTCCTGAAACCTGTTCACCATGGTATTTGAAATACTGGTAGCATAACTTCCAGCCTCATAGTAACATGCAAGCCACCATATTATGGCAAACTGACAGATGGGTGGTAGAAGTGATATGAGCCATACTGTATATTCTTTCCTAGTTTGGTAAGAATTTTTATATATGTCCTTTCAGTACTTTGTCATTAGCCATCTGTATCAGGCCTATAATTAAATTCTATCCAATGGCGAACTGTGTAGTTATGTTTCCAGAATGTTAGTGGCAAGAGTAATAAAGTAAATGGAAGAAAAGGAAATGCTTATTATCAAAATAATTACTAATAGTCAGTTGACATTGCAACATGATTTAATTATTCACTTAATAAATAATTGTATCACTTACTAGGTAAAAGACAATATGTTGGGATCTAAGTTAAATAAAAAGGTGAATAATAAACTTACATAGTTTAACGTAATAGTGGATGGTATTATGTAATCTTGGGTGTCTAAGCCATACACATTGTAATGCCTTTTCTGCCTCTTTCCATAAAAAGATCGGAGTAAGAAGAGGGGCTGGAGAAGTAAGTCATTGTAGTTTAAATTCTCCTTTATAGTCATTCATTGAGGGTGTGGTGTGGGGAAGAAGCACCTGTGCCTGTGTAACCTGTAACATATGTAGGCAGGATTAAGAACTGTCCAGTCAATGTCTTTGGGGTGTTCTCTGGTCACTCTGAGATCAGAATCTTGATTTCAATAGTCATTTGGGCCCACCTAACACAAATACCTATCTGTAACCATATTTGAAAGGGTTGTATAACTTGCACGTTTATAAGGAGACATTAAAGCCTTAAATGAATAAAATATACCCTACATAAGAATATATGTGTATAGAGCAGGGTTTCAAATTGGTTCATTCTGTTTCAACCCCCTGCTGAGAATTTGCATTTCCACCCCAGATAAACAGAATTAGAATCTACATTTGAGAAACCTACACTTCTTATCTAGAGTCACCTGGGAATCTTGTTAAAATGTAGATTCTGATTCAGTATATCTGGGGTGGAAATAAAATTCTCAGCAGGGATGAACCAGAATGAATTGTTTCAAGCCTTGCTAGGTAGAAAGCGAGGGAGAGGGAGAAGGAGAGGGAGAGGGAGAATGAGAAGGAGAGTAAGAGTGTGTGAGAGAGAATGAGTTTTATAGATTAATTTATAAATTATTTTCTCTCTAGGAATTGGTAGGAGCTCTGGTGGCATAGTGCCAAGGCATTTGACTGCTAACGAAAAGGTTAGTGGTCCAAACTTGCCAGCTATTCCACGGAAAGAAGACTGAGCAATCTACTTCCATAAAGATTTACCACCTTGGAAACCCAAAGGGGGTCACTATAAGTTGCAATCTACTTGATGGCAGTGAGTTTGGTTTTTGGTTTGAGGAATTGAGAAGATGTAGTTTATTTATTTATTTGAATGGTGTGAATTAATCTTCTTTTTCCCCCAACTACATTGATTACTTAGGTTGCTCAAAGTTACTAAAGAGCCAAACATGAACATAATTTCAATAAAATATGGTAAATAAAAAAAACTAACAGGGAAAACCAAACTGAGCCAACTCACTGTCATTGAGTCATTTCTGACTCATAGTGACCCCCATTGGGTTTTCAAGGATGTAATGGTTATTGAAGAAGATTGCCCCATCTTCCTCTCATGGAAGAGCTGGTGGATTTGAACCACTGATTTACTGGTTAGCACTGTGCCACCAGAGCTCCTTAAAACAGGGCAAGGAGCTTTAAATTGTCATGGGGAAGTTCCACTTCTTCATGGTGGTAAACTTTAATTTAGTGTTGAGAATGAGAAGGACTTTTCTACGTGGACAAGAGGAAGTAGAGATCTTAAGGCCAAGGAAATAGCACTGGTTCAGTTACTCATAGAATGAACAATCATTTGTTGTTGTTCAGTGCAGTCAAGTCAGTTCTGACTCAGTGGCAAAGCACTGCCTTGGCCTGTGCCATCCTCACAATCCTTGCTAGGTTTGAGCCAGCTGTTCAAGCCTCTGTGTCAATCCATCTAATTGAAGGTCTTCCTCTTTTTCTCTGCTCCTGTGCTTTACCAAGCATGATATCCTTTTCCAGGGACTGGTCCCTTCTGATAATGTGTCCAAAGAACATGAGATAAAATCTCACCATCCTCACTTCCAAGGATCGTTTTGACTGTATTTCATCCAAGACAGATTTGTTCTTTATTGGGGCAATCCACAGTAGTTCCAATGTTCTTTTCTAATGCTATAATTTAAATGCATCAATTCTTCTTTGGTCTTCCTTATTTATTATCCAGCTTTCATGTGAATATTAGGCAATTGAAAACACTGTGGCTTGGGTCAGGTGCACCTTAGACCACAAAGAGACATCTCTGCTTTTTAACACTTTAGAGAGATCTTTTGCATCAGTTTTGTTCAATGCAATATGCCATTTGATTTCTTGACTGCTGTTTCCATGGGCACTGATTGTGGATCTAAGTAAAATTTAATCTTGATTCGTTCATTATTTTTTCCTGATATTTCTCATTGGTCAAGTTGTAAGGATTTTTGCTTTCTTTATGCTTAGGTATAATGCATACTAAAGGCTGTAGTCTTTGATCTTCATCAGTAAGTGCTTCAAGTCCTCTTTGCTTTCAGCAAGCAAAGTTGTGTCATCTGCATAGCACAGGTTGTAAATAATGCTGCATTCTTCCTCATATAGTGCAGTTTCTTGGATTATTTGTTCAGCATACAGACTGAATAAGTATGCAAATGGATATAACCCTGTGCATACTCTTCCTGATTTTAAAGCACACAGTATCCCCTTGTTCTATTTGAAAGACTGTCTTTTGGTCTATGTACAGGTTCCACATGAGCACACCAAAGTGTTTTGGTATTTCCATTCTTCACAAGATTACCCATAATTTGTTATGATCCCCACAACTGAACATCTTTGCATAATCAAGTCAATAAAACAGAGGTAAACATCTTTTGAGGATTCTCTGCTTTCAGCCAAGATCCACCTGACTTGATATTCCTTGTTCCTCATCCTCTTCTGAATCCAGCTTGAACTTCTGCAACTGCAATTGAATTATCTTCAGCAAAACTTTATCTGTGACATTAATGATATTATTCAGTAACTTTCACATTCTGTTGGATTATCTTTCTTTGTAATAGGCACAAATATGGATCTATTCCAGTCAGTTGGCCAGATAGGTCTCTTCCAAATTTCTTGGCATAGATGAGTGAGCACCTTTAGGACTGCATCCATTTGGCAAAACATCTCAATTGGTATACCAGCAATTCCTGGAGCCTTATTTTTCACATTGCCTTCAGTACATCTTGAATTTCTTCCTTCAATACCACTAATTCTTGATCATATGCTACTTCCTGAAATAGTTGAATGTCGAAAAATTCTTTTTGGTATAGTGACTCTGTGTTTTCCTTCCATCTTCTTTTAATGCTTTTTGCATTGTTCAATATTTTGCCCATAGAATCCTTCAATATGGTAATTTGAGGCTTGCATTTTTTCTTTAGTTCTTTCAGCTTGAGAAATGCAAAATATATTCTTCTCTTTTGGTTTTCTAACTCCAGGTCTTTGCACATTTCATTATTATACTTTAAATTTATCTTCTCAAGTCACCATTTGAAACCAGTTCAGTTTTTTTATGTCATCTTTTCTTCTATTCATGTTAGCTACTCTATGTTTAAGAGCAACTCTTTTAAAGTCTCTCTGACAATCATTTTGTTTTTTTCTTTCTCTCCTGTCTTTTTAAAGACCGTTTGCCTTCTTCATGTGTGATGTCCTTAATGTCATTCCCATTCCACAGCTCATCTGTTTTTCAGTCATTAGTGTTAAATACATGAAATCTATTCTTGAGATGGTCACTAAATGCAGGTGGGATATACTCAATGTTGTACTTTGGCTCTTGTGGACTTGTGTTAATTTTCTTTAGTTTGAAATTTCATATAGACAATTGATAGTCTGTTCTGCACATGGCCTCTGGCTTATTCTGACTTATGGTATGGAATTTCTCCATCATCTCTTTCCACAGATGCAGTCAATATGATTCCTGTGTATTCCATCTGGTGATTTCCACATGCATAGTCACAGTTTATGTTATCAAAGAAAAGTATTTCCAATGAATAAATCGTTGGTCTTGCAAAATTCTATCATGTGGTCTCTGGTATCATTTGTATCACCAAGGCCATATTTTCAAACTACTGATCCTTCTTTGTTTCCAACTTTTGTATTGCAATTACCACTAATTCCAGTACATCCTAGTTGCATCTTTGATCAACTTCAGACTACAAGTTGGTAAAAATCTTAAATTTTTCATCTTTTGCATTAGTGGTTGGTGCATAAAGTGGAATAATAGCAATATTTACTGCTCTTCCTATCCCTGACAGTGTTGTATTTCAGGATAGATCTTGAAATCTTCTTTTTGATGATGAATGTTACACTTTTACTTTTGAATTTATTATTCCTGACATAGTAGACTATATCCAATTCAAAATGGCCAATACTAGTCTCTTTCAGCTCATTAATGCCTAGGATATAAATCTTTATTAATTCTATTTCATTTTTGACAACTCCCAATTTTCCTAGATTATGAATGACTTTGTACATTCCATATACTGGTCATTAATGGATGTGTGCAGTTGTTTATTCTCATTTTGATTCATGCTACATGAGCAAATGAAGGTTCCAAAAGCATTACTCCATCCTCATCATTAAGGCTGATTCTAATTTGAGGAGGCAGCTCTTTCCCAGCTGTATGTTGAGTGCTTTCCAGCCTGAGGGACTCATTTATGAGATGTTGTTCCATTGCTATACATTCAGTTTTCATTGGCCAATTTTTTAAAGAAATAGACCACCAGATCCTTCTTGTGAGTCTTTCTTAGTGTGGAAATACCACTGAAACCTGTCAACCATGGATGACACTGCTAGTATTTGAAAAACCAGTGGCATATCTTCCAAAATTATGGCAACTTGCAAGCCACCACAATGCAACAAACTGACAGATGAGTGATGAAACGGAAGAGCATTGATTCAGTTACTTATCCACTGAAAAATCTGTTATTGGTCATCTTTTATATGCTGTTAGGTGCTACATGGGGAACAAAAATGAAGATGTAGGCACAGTAATCAAAATGTTACTTGGAATAATGTAGAATATGCAAAACACTGCATAACGTGGATAAACTTGGAGGACATTATGCTGAGTGAAATAAGTCAGTCACAAAAGGACAAATATTGTATTGGTCCGTTATTGTAATAGTCAAGGAAACACTTATCTATGGAAGGTAATTTTCTTTGTTGGTTACCAGGGATGAGAGGGAAGGGGAGGGAAGACTGTTAGATAGATAGAGATAAGTTTTGATTTGTGTGAAGAAAAAGGCAATGTACCAAATGTGAGTGATCAATATAGTGGCATTGAGGAAGAGAAAGACATAGAGAGCTACGTGGGAAATACAGACAACAAAGATAAACCCTTTTGCACATATAATACGACGTGCTCAGTGAAGGCAAACACGGGTATGTGGGTGGATAGATGGGTGGACAGGCTGAAATATTAACTATCTATATGAAGTGGAGAGTGCACCCAAGAACATGTATAGGGTTGGCAGACAGTGGTCCAATAACTTTATGTGTATGATCTGAATTCCCAGGTGTATAATGGGGCTGACAAGGGGCAACGTTTTAGTCACTGCTTGGCCACTGACAGGTACCCAGAGGGACTGAGAAATTGAACCTGTGGGCTCGGGACCATGGTACCAGAGGACATCAAGTTCAATGGCATAACATACTACACAAATCATTGTTCCACCTTCTACTGTGGCTGGTAGTGACTGAGATCTTAAAAGCTTGCAAGCTGCCATCTAGATGCAATGATGGGTCTCTCCTCGTCCAAGGCCAAGAAGAATGAAGAAAATTGAAAATTCATGGAAACAATCAGTCCTAGTGACTGGTACACCATCCGATCTGCAGCCTATATGACTATGAGACCAGAAGAAATAGACGGTGTTCTGTTACTACTGTCAAACACTTGGAAGAGGATCTTTGTAAGAGATCCTGGATAGACAGGGGGAACAATGTGGAACAAAACTCAGAATCACTTGGAAAAAAAAAAAAAAGCAGGGAACATGTTTACTGGCCCGATGGAGCCTGGTGGAACCACTGAGACTATGGCCTCTAGCTGTCCTTCAGGTCTGGAATTCAACACACACCTGTAGCTTCCAGCCAAGCAGTAGACAGGCATACTAGTTGAGCATTTATCTGAGGTAGATAGACTCCTTGGAGAGAACAAGTAAGAGAGAAAGAAGGGCTGCTCAGGCACAGGGAGACAGTTCAGGGGGGAGGAGTGCATGGAGGGATGGTCACAGGGAAGCGGTACCTATTGGGAGGAAGTGGGAGAGGAGATGTTGCATTGTGCTAAATTGTGGTCAATGTCATGAGACAAAGTGTATGTGATCTGCTGTGTGGAAAGTGTATTTGCTCTGTAAATTTTCACCCAAATCACAATAAAAATAAAAATTAAAAAAAAAGATGTTACTTGGAAAGAAAGACACAAATAGATATGATGAAATATGATGATATGGAAAATGATGAAAATATGCACAAAGTTTATGATAATAAACATGAGTGGCTGGATGACCATTGTATTATAATTGAATTAAAGTGGACACTTCAGGAATGGGATGAAGATATAGATTCTGCCTGGTTGGTTCCAAATAATACCAAATTACAAAGAATTATGAATGTACATTATATGTAATGGAAAAACAGTAGATTCTACCTTATTTTTGGTGGAAAACCATTGAAGAATTCTAAGTGATTGAATTATGTTCATACTTACATGTTACATCAGTTACAATAGTGTGAAGGGGAGTGACACAAGTTATGAGACTATTGAAAAATTCAGACAATGTATGCTATGAGTGGCAGTAGCACTGAGGAGACAGAGAGAACAAAACCTTTTTTAAAATGATTTATTATGGGGGTTAATAGAGAAGCATAAACATAGGATAAAGCCAAGCTTTGTTTTTTTGTTTTTTTGCAATGAATGGAAGATAGAGCATGTAGATTTGATACAGTTTTGAAAGAAAGATGATGAGTCACCACTCTTTGGCATAATCAGCCTAATAAAATCTTCTGAGAGATTAGATTTAAAGGTCTGAAGATCAGAGCAATACTATAGGTAATTTAGGTTGAGGACAAAGAAGTGAGATGGTAGTAAAAGATAGTACTGTTTGGGGAGAGTGCATTGGGTGAGAAGAAAAGAGCCAAGGATAGAATTTTGGGAAGCATCAGTAGTTAAAAGGAGTGCAGGAGAAGATGAACTTACAAGCATGCTGGAAAAAAATAGCCACAGAGGAAGGGTAAGGAGAAATAGAATAGAATCACACATCATGGACATTATGAAAGGAAAGTGTTCCAAGGAAGAATTGGTCAACAATATCAAATTCCAGAAAGAGCAAATAAGAGGAGAACTGAAAACTAATTACTGAATTTGGTAAATGTATCATTGATGGACATGATTATAGGAGTTCCTTTGGGTAGAGGAATTACATTGGGTTAAGGAATAAATTAAAGATGCAAAGCAGAGATTTTGAAACTAGATTCCTTCTTATATTAACTTGTGCAAAAAGGACATGATGGTGTCATCTGACCTCCAAGTTCACAAGGGGGGAAAGGGGTCAAGACTATCAACAGCCCATGGCTGATTTCTATGAGGCAGAGGTCAGACATGCTGCCACCCTCCAACCTTCTTGCCAGTTCTGACACCAATCACCCCTCACACAGCTGTCTCAACTTTTCTGTTGGGTTCTATGATTCATTGCAATGGCAACACAGAACTCACAGACAATATTCATGATAATAGGGTTTATTAGGGAAGTAACAAGTTGCAATTGAGGATCAGGAACAACTCAGGGTACAGTTCTTTAATCAAGACACGCTCTTCTCGGCCATGCTGCAGACACACTTTTCTCTGGCTTGGCCTCTGGCCCCTACAGCCTGTTGGGCTCTGCCTTGCTTAGGCAAGTATTACAAAGCTCTGTTAGCTCTACAATAAGTGCCCAGAAAGCACCCTACTCTGCCAGCAAGCCTCCTCAGCTTTCTTTCTCTGTGGGTTAGGAAGCCCACAGCTGTTTCATGTTGGTCTCTGCTGCTGGGTTCTGCTGCTTCTGACTATCTCTCACCATCTCTTCAAAGTATTTCAGCTCTCTGTTTCCTGGGTTAATGATATTCATCACAGGAATCTCTAGTACAAACTTCTGGCTCTTCTTTCTTGATGGTAGTGAGATCTCCTTTCTACCTCCAACATGGCTCATTTTAAGCCTAGACAATGGCAAAACTGAGCAATCCTGACATTTTGATCCCATCCACCTTATTTACTTGTATTTTATTGACTGTGCAAAGGCATTCAATTGTGTAGATCATAACAAATTATGTATAACATTGAGAAGAATGAGAATTCCAGAACACTTAATTATACTCATAAGGAAACTTCACATAAACCAGGAGGCTGTCATTCAAACAGAACAAGGGGATACTGCATGGCTTAAAATCAGGATGAGAGTGCATCAGGGTTGCGTCCTTTCACCATACTTATTCAATCTGTGTGCTGAACAAATAATCCAAGAAGTTGGACTATATGAAGAAGGACATGGCATCAGGATTGGAGGAAGGCTCATCAACAACCTGAGATATGCAGATGGCACAACTTTGCTTGCTGAAAGTGAGGATGACTTGGAGCACTTACTGATGAAGAATAAAGACTACAGTCTACAGTATGGATTACACTTCAATAAAAGAAAACAAAAATCCTCACAACTGGACCAATACGCAGCATCAGGATAAATGGAGAAAAGATCAAAGTTGTCAATGACTGCATATTACTTGGTTCTACAATCAACATCAATGGAAGCAGCAGTCAAGACATCAAAAGATGCATTGCATTAGGCACATCTGTTGCAAAAGACCTCTTTCAAGTGCTGAAAAGCAAAGATACCTCCTTGAAGACTAAGATACACCTAACCCAAGCCATGGTATTTTCAATCACCTCATATGTATGTGAGAGCTGGACAATGAGTAAGGAAGACCATAGAAGAGTTGATGCTTTTGAGCTGTGGTGTTGGTGAGGAATGCTGAAAATACTGTGGACTGCTAAAAGAACTAAAAAATCTGTCCTGGAACAAGTGCCACCAGTATGCTCCTTGGAAGTGAGAATGGCCAGACTTTGCCTCACCTACTTTGGTCATGTTGTCAGAAGGGACCATTCTCTGGAAAATGATATCATGCTTGGTAAAGTGGAGGGTAAGTGCAAAAGGTGAAGGCTCTCAAAAGATGGACTGATAGAGTGGCTGCCACGATGGGCTCAAGTATATCAAGTATTGTAAAGCTGACACAGGACTGGGTAGTGTTTTGTTCCATTGTACATAAGGTCGCTATGAGTTGTAGACTACTTGATGGCACATAACAACAACAACAACACACCTTGTTAACACAATCTCTCCCACACAAGTGGGTCATGTGCCTCATTTATATTATTAACAAGCTACCCAATACTCTTGGTGGACTACAAGCACCTCACATTTGCATAGTGCCATTCAGCCATCTGGTGGGAGTGATAAAGACCATGGCTAGCAGTGCCATATTAAGTTATTCACTACACCATAACTTGTCTGTGAACAGAAGAGCATAGTTAGGAGACTTAAAAAATATGGCAGCAGTGTTCATAGATTTATGTACAGGTACTCCTCAGGTTACAAACATCTGACTTAAGGACAACTCCTTCTTGCCCTCTAATATTATGTAAATTTTCCTTCACTTTGAAACAATTGAACCAACCCCCACTCCAACAAATTCTCCCTGACAATCATCTTTACTTACAGCTTTTATAACAATGAAAATGGTTTGAGCCTTTTCTTGCACTAAAGTTAGGCTAAGTAGGAATCAAATGTACCTACTCTGACTTACCCATAAATTCCACTTAAAGACTTAAAGACACAGTTATGAACATATCTTAGCTAGTGGCCAGGAGACTGCTATACTGAGGGAAAAGGAAGCAATGGAAGAGGAAAGATAAAAGACAAAAGACAAAAGAAAGAGGATAAATAATTAAATACTAGCACAGTCCAGAAAAGAAATGAGTTTTCTGATTCTTTTCTGTCTCGTGCTGTTTTTGTCCCATTATATGCTGATATATATGGAGGATCATTCCCTTGTCAAACTTGAATATTAACCATGTCTCTATATGGTCCTTTCTCTATGGTATACTATTCAAGGAAGCATAGTTTGGCTACCATAAAAGTAAACTAATGTGTGTCTCTGAGAAATGCTGGGCCAGGAGGAATACAGTCATAACTTTGAGCAAAATTCTTCAATTTCTCTTTTGACACCTGTCCCTCTTTTCATTTGCTACAGTGTTTACTACAGATTTTTCATAATATATTCGAAAGTAAATCACAATACTACTCCTTTTTAATCTTTCCCTCTCCCCAAAGTTAAACACTTTTGAAATCTGAATAAAAACCTTTTAGTTACAGCTTTATTTCCTGAAATAAAGTACTCTGTCATGGAGTAAGGACTTGATGATAGGTTAGAAAATGGTAAAGGAGCACATGGAAATAAGAGGAATTGAAGCTGAAGAGAGGCCTAATAGTTCTTAAACTTTAGTGTATATCAGAATCATCTGGAGAATTTGTTAAATGGCTGTCTGCTGGGCTCCATCCTGGGAATTTCTTATTCAATAAGCCTAGGGCAGGCCCAATAATATGCACTTTTATTAATTTCCCAAATGATTCTGATGCTTCTGGTGTGGAACACACTTTGAGAACCATGGAACTATCTAGTGTAATAGGCAACAAATAAGACCAGAAACTGGAAAATGGGAATCCTTGACAACCCTCCAGTCAGGACAGGAAGCATGATTTTTGTTAAAGACAAAAAAAGCAAGTCTGGTTATCAGAAGGACTAGAAGAAAGACCTACTTGATGCTGAGCTACTAAGTTAGTGGCCCTCTGATGGAGACCTAATTGGTCTCACAGTTTGAGAAAGAGATGCTACGGAAATGGTAGCTGGGTGGTTCAAAGTGTTGGGACTGAAGTGATTTAAAGGCAGATAGCTTGGCAGGCTTTTACAAATTAATTTTACAAAGGGTGCATTGAGGTAAGATAAACATTAGTATTTAATTTTTTTCTCCCAGAGAAGTTTCAAGAGAGCTTTAGTTTTGTTTTATAGCCAGACTAAAGTAGATTTCTGACCCTGGAGTGAGTGTTCTTTCTACCCACAAAATACCTAAATGTTTCTATTTAAAAGCAATTATGTATACTAGTTTAGTTACTATTTCAATGTCTGTGACAGCCTTATCCAACCAATGTGAAGGCTTAATAAATCCCAAATGTATTTCTTAATCAATACAATCATGTATAACCTCAGTGAAATTTGAGCTGTATATTTCCAGCTCAAGTTAAATAATCAAATTTCCACATGGTTGAATTTTATACTTAAGTTTTTCCTTAAGAACTTGTTTATGTACATTTTACAGTATTGAGTTCTGCAGAAAATGTTGACTTATATCCACCTAAACAGATGCAAAAGCAGGAAAGAATATTATGTGAATAAATCTTTATTTTCATGAATTTTGATAGAATTTTAACACAGGTAAAAACATGTTCCATTTCCCCTAAGATCCATCTTTTCTAAGCAAATAGTATTTAGAATTCCTCATCATGTTGCTATATCTATTGTTATGCTGTTGGGCAAGTTAGATTGCAAGGAAATAACTACATTTTTGAAAGGAAACAACAGATACATAATCACCTCAACTTTGGACAAACCTCTGAAATGGAAGCCAATTATAGCAATGAAATCACAATGAAATTATAAATTTACAGCGGAAAAGCTGGGAGGTTAATTTCACCCTTTACAACCTCAATGAAGCACAAAATTCAGGGGAAAAACTAATAATTATGACTAAGAATTATAAGATTTGGAACATCAACTCAGCAAATGAAGACATTACCACATGGCAGACATTAGCCAATAAAAGGCATCCAATCACTCTAAAATGAG
Source organism: Orycteropus afer afer (assembly GCF_000298275.1). NCBI lineage: Eukaryota > Metazoa > Chordata > Mammalia > Tubulidentata > Orycteropodidae > Orycteropus > Orycteropus afer. The sequence goes on from NW_006921680.1 coordinate 8,095,756, forward strand.
CTCATAATGCAAAAAGTGAGCACTGTGGATTTCCAGAGAGATGGTGCATTTATATATGTATCTATATATATACACACATATATAATTCATTTATTACTTTCTGTGACTGAGCTCATTCAATTCCCATTTTATGAGTGCAGACAATGGCCTGGCACTTCGTGGTAGGTGCTTAGGAGATTGAAAAATCAGTCAGGTACAGATGCTAACCTTAAGGAGCTTACAGTTTAGCTGGAATGTAGGATTGGAGAGAAAAGAGATGAACAAATAACTATGAGATAAGGACATGTGCAAAACAAACAAACAAGTAAGCAAAAAAAGCAACAAAACCTCTATGGGGAGGCAGAAAAAACAGTGTGAAGGATCAGAAAGGAGGCAGTGTTTAGGATGATCTTCAAGGAGGAGGAACATTTGAACTGAGCCTTACAGCATGTATAATGTCCTTCAATTTTTTTTTTTTTTAATTAAATTGTCTCAAAATATATACAACTTCACTAAGTTAAAAATGCTACAACATACATATTTTCAAATAATAATTTGATATGGAGCCAATATACTTTAACACGTGATTCAAAACAAAGCATATTGTTGTTGTTGTTGTTATGTGCCGTCGAGTCAGACCTGACTCATAAAACTCGATGAATTTTGTACAAGTCAGTGTAAGCCAGATTATCTACCAGTAACAAACTTCCCTCATGTCTAGTTATACTAACTACAGTTCATATCTCATTTATGTAAAACTGGCTGAAAGTCTGGTAGAGTTTTAGGCAGCTGACTACCATGCGGTATCTCAGGGCTCTTCTATTTTAACATGAAGTCACCTCTGTTATTGCCATCCCAGGAAAGAGAAAGCTAAAGGGTTCACTGTGGCAATTAAATGCTCTAGCCTGGAAGTGATGTGTATAACAGTGAGTCAAACTTAGTCTCATGTCTCCATGTACCTTCAGGCATTCAGAGAAGTTTAATCTTCCTGTGTGCTTAGATAGAGTTGGGCACAGATGAGATGTAGTAGGAGAAAAAGGTCAGAATATTATGATGAAATAATATTCTGAAGTACTTAATACGGCTTGGTGGGAAATTTCACTTTTGTTTTGTAGATAAAGAAAACCCGATAATTTTTTTTTTTTTTTTTTTTTTGGGGGGGTAGTGGAACACACAACTGATAACGTGTAGAAAGATAACTTTGGTAAAAGCATGGAGGGTGGCTGGTAGGCAGGGAGAACATTTAGCAGATGGAGAATCTGGGGAAGTAATGAAGGTTTGAAGCAAGGTAGGAGCCGTGTGACTGCAAAGGATGAGATGGAGTTAAGAGATTTTCAGAGATAATTGTAATTGGACTTGTAAGAAGTAGGGCTGAGAGAGAAGGAAGAGTTAAGTATAATTCCCTTTTCCACCTTGTTGGACTGGATGATAGTAATGCCTTTAACTGATGAGGTATCATTTACCCAGAAGCAGCTGCTGGTTTGGGGAGCACTTCATTATGGTGTTTGTGAGATAATCACTTGGAGATAACAACCAGCCAGTTAGAAATACATATTTGGATCAAAGAAGCGTTGTTGTTGTTGCTGTTAGGTTCTATCAAGTCCTCTCCAACTCATAATGACCCTATGCACAGCAGAATGAAACACTGCCCAGTCCTGCGCCAGCTCCATGATCCTTGCTGTACTTGAAGTCATTGTCACTGCCACTGTGTCAATCCATCTTGTTGAGGGCCTTCTCCTCTTTTGCCGACCTTCCACCTTACCAAGCATGACATCCTTCTCCAGGGAATGGTCCCTTCTGACAACATGACCAAAGAATATGAGACAAATTCTGACCATTCTAGTTTCCAAGGAGCATTCCAGCTGCACTTCGTCCAGGACAGATTTGTTAGTTCTTTTAGCAGTCCATGGTACTTTCAGCATTCTTCGCCAACACCGGAAGTTGAAAGCGTCGACTCTACTTTGGTCTTTCTTATTCATTGTCCAGCTTTCACACGCATATAAGCCAATTGAAAATACCATGCCTTGTGTCAGGTGCACCTTAGTCCTCAAGGAGACATCTTTGCTCTTCAGCACTTGAAAGAGGTCCTTTGCAGACAGTTTGCCCAGTGCTATACGTTGTCTGATGTGGTAGATTTGGAAATACTTGACCAAGGTAACAGTGGTAGCTGTAAGATGTCTGAGATTTCTCAGGGAGCAGAAAATGGAGAAGGGAACATTGGGGAACACCTTCAGTGAGTGAAGGAAGTGGGTTCCGAATTACAATTTTTTTTTTTTCTAGAACAACCTTTGGCTCTCTCTCTCCCCAGTGTAATTTGGAGTAGGAAGTAGGAAACTAGACTGCAATAGGTACAAAATTCATAGGAGACAGGAAAGCAAAGGCTACAAATGTTTCTGTAAATATATCCATTGCAAGTCAAGTGGTGAGGGCTAGAGTTCCATGGATGAGACAATTTCCAAAGAAAGGAAAATGGACAGTTTGCCAAAGAATCTTCAAGGCTATGGTTATCTTAACAGTGCTTCCTGAAAGATTATTATTATTATTATTTTTATCCTAAAACACAGGAGCTTGATTTTTCAGTGAAGAATGGCACATATCCCAACAGTGTGAGTTACTAGTCATTCACTTTGCATCTAGTGTAATGTGCTCTTTTCTGACAAAACTTGGAAGTACGAGTTTGAAAAATGATATGTCTAAGAGAGTATGGACTAAGCAATTTTAGACATGGAAGAGCAATAAAAAACATTCTTGCCATGGATTCATTGGAGGTGCAAGGACACAGATTAACCTTGGGAAGTGTATTATAGCATTTATTTTTTCTAAAGGAAGACTTGGTATTTAAATTCTCACTTTCATTTGAGCAAGGGAAAAATATAAATCTTGGGATGTCTGAAAAATATTAAAATGTTCACAGAATTAACCGTCAGTGATAATATCAAATGTCACATTTCTACTTCATCACATATTGGAAGAAACTGAGATATGTAACCAAATGGTGGCATAACAGGCTCTTACCCTATGCATTATGGTGTGTTAATTTTATACCACAATTACTGGGTGTAAATATGTGTATATAATTTTGTTTTGAGTCTTAGGTGATATGGCTTGTAATTTGCAGCTGGATTTAAAATTAAAAGCAAGGAAGTGAAGTGTCTTTGTGACATAGAATTTTAATAGCATTTATTTTTCAATGGCATTTGTTTACCCTTCAAATTTTGTATTTTTCTTCTCGCTTTGGGTTTAGAATTCATTTTGAGAAAGGAAGCAATTGAATATATTTTTCCCAAATATTAAAAATTAAGATCAGAGATGTCTCTGTAGTATTCAGATGCTGAAAGAGTAGTCTCATATTTTATGGCCTTTTCTTATTTTTCTCAATTTATAACAGTGGGATGTATTGTTCCTGGGGAAAAATAGTGATAATGTGGACAGATATTGAACTTATTTCTACCCTGATGAAAATTCAGTGCATCCTGCTACTTATATGTGCTACATTTTCCATAAACAGGCACAGTGATCATTGTGGAAATTGAGCTTGAGGTGTAGCTGTGCCCAGGATTTTTTCCCTCTCATGCATGACTGGAATTCGATTGTCTGGTTGGTCTTGGGGACATTACTGTGGTGTCTGGACCTGGTACTAGATATGGAGCCTTTTCTTCTCTCCTTCCCTGTTTGCTAGATGGAGCAGCATCTCCCCTTCATTCACTCACACCTCTACATTCTCACCACACTCCTCTATTGCTCTGTAAACAGTAAACCTTGCTTTATGAGAAAACACTAAAAATGTTAATTCAGAAGAGTCAGTGAAAAAGAACACTGGACTTGAATTGGAAAATATAAGATTAGTTGGTCTTTAATCCTCAGTAAGCTACTTGTGGCAGTGTATTCTTGAACAAAATATTTAACCTCCTAGTAATTATTCATTCATTAATCCATAAACTCATTCATCCATTCATCTACTTTTTTTCCAACAAGCTTTTATTGAGTGTTTCCTGTGTTTCAGGCATGTGTTAAGCACAGAGGATATTGAAATAAAAATCAACATACTTTCTCTAAGGAATTCATAGTCCAGTTGAAAAGATCTCTCTCTCTATATATATATATATGATAGAAATAATGAGTGTTGTTGTTGTTGTTAGGTGCCCTCGATTCATTTCCGACTCATAGCGACCCTATGCACAGGTGAATGAAACACTGCCTGATCCCGCGCCAGCTCCATGATCCTTGCTATACTTGAGCCCATTGTCGCAGCCACCGTGTCAATCCATCTTGTCGAAAGCCTTCCCCTCTTTCGTCGACCCTCCACCTTACCAAGCATGATGTCCTTCTCCAGGGAATGCTCCCTTCTGAAAACATGACCAAAGTAGGTCAGGCAAAGTCTGGCCATTCTTGCTTCCAAGGAGCATTTTAGCTGCACTTCCTCCAGGACAGATCCGTTAGTTCTTACAGCAGTCCATGGTACTTTCAGCGTTCTTCACCAGCACCACGACTCAAAAGTATCAACTCTTCTTTGGTCTTCCTTACTCATTGGCCAGCTTTCACATGCATACGAGGTGATTGGAAATATGGCCTGTGTCAGCCACACCTTAGTCCTCAAGGAGGCCTTGCTCCTCAGCACTTGAAAGAGTTCCTTTGCAGCCAAATTGCCCAGTGCTGTACATTGTCTAATGTCCAGACTGCTGCTTCCATTGGCATCGACTGTAGCACTAAGCAATGTGAATTCTTTGACAACCTCAATCTTTTCTCCATTTATGGTAATGCTACTTATTGATCCAGTTGTGAGGATTTTTGTTTTCTTTATATTGAGGTGTAATCCACACTGCAGACTGTATTCTTCAACTTTCATCAGTAAGTGCCTCACGTCATCCTCACTTTCAGCAAGCAAAGTTGTATTGTCAGCATATCACAGGTTGTTAATGATTCTTCCTCCAATCCTGATGCCACGTTTTTCTTCATATAGTCCAGGTTCTTGCATTATTTGCTCAACATATAGATTGAATAAGTATGGGGAAAGAATACAACCCTGATGCACTCCCTTCTTGATTTTAAACCATGCAGTGTCTCCTTGTTCTGTTCTAATGACAGCCTACTGATCAATGTACAGGTTCCTTATGAGTACAATCAAGTGTTGGGGAATTCCCATTCTTCTCAATGTTATCCATAATTTGTTATGATTGACACAATCAAATGCCTTTACATAGTCAATAGAACACAAGTAAACATCTTTTTGGTATTCTTTGCCTTGAGCCAAGATCCATCTGATATCAGCTATGATATGGCTTGTTACATGTCCTCTTCTGAATCCAGCTTGCACCTCTGGAAGTTCTCTGTCAATATACTGCTGCAAACGTTTTTGAATTATCTTTAGTAACATCTTACTTGTGTGCGATATTAATGAAATTGTTTGATAATTTCCACATTTTGTGGGATCACCTTTCTTTGGAACGGGTACAAATATAGATCTTTTCCAGTCAGTTGGCCAGGTAGCTGTCTTCCAAATCTCTTGGCATAACCACGTGAGTGCCTCCAGTGTGGCATCCATTTGTTGAAATATCTCAATGGGTATTCCGTCAATTCCTGGAGCCTTGTTCTTCGCCAATTCCTTCATTGCAGCTTCAACTTCCTCCTTCAATACATTGGTTCTAAATCATATGCCACCTCCTGAAATGGACGAAGATTGACCAGTTCTTTTTAGTACAGTGACTCTGTGTATTCTTTCCATCTTCTTTTGATGTTTCCTGCATCATTCAGTATTTTGCCCATAGAATCTTTCAATATTGCAACTCGAGGCTTAAATGTTTTCCTCAGTTCTTTCAACTTGAGAAATGCAGAGTGTGTTCTTCCATCTTGATTTCCTAACTCCAAGTCTTCGTACATTTCATTATAGTAATTGACTTTGTCTTCTTGAGCTGCTCTTTGAAATCTTCTGTTCAGCTCTTTTATCTTGTCATTTCTTCCATTTGCTTTAGCTACTCTCTACTCAGGGGCAAGTTTCAGAGTCTCTTCTGTCATCCATTTTGGTCTTCCCTTCTTTTCTCATCTTTTTAGTGACCTTTCGCTTTCTTCATGGATGATGTTCTTGATGTCTTCCCACAATTCTTGTGTTTTTCTGTCACTGGTGTTCAATGCATCAAATCTATTCTTTACATGGTGTCTAAATTCAGGAGGAATATATTCAAGATCATATTTTGGCTCTCAAGGACTTGTTTTAATTGTCTTTAACTTCAAATTGAACTTGCATATGAACAGTTGATGGTCTGTTCCACAATCAGCTCCTGGCCTGGTTTTGGCTGAAGATATTGAGCTTTTCCATCCCTCTTGCCACAGATGTAGTCAATCTGATTCCTGTGTGTTCCATCTGGCGAAATGCACGTGTAGGGCCACTGTTTGTGTTGTTGAAATAAGGTATTTGCAATGAACAAGTCGTTGGTTTTGCAAAATTCTACCATGAGATTTCCAACATTATTTCTGTCACCAAGGCCAAATTTTCCAACTACAGGTGATTCTTCTTTGTTTCCAACTTTTGCATTCCAGTCACCAGTGATATTAACACATCCTGATTGCATATTCAGTCAATTTCAGACTGTAGAAGTTGATAAAAGTCTTTAATTTCTTCATCTTTGGCTTTGGTGGTTGGTGGATAAATTTGTATAATAGTAGTATTAACAGGTCTTCCTTGTAGGCATATGGATATTATCCTGTCACTGACAGCATTGTACTTCAGGATAGATCTAGAAATATCCTTTGTGATGATGAATGCCACACCATTCCTCTTCAATTTGTCATTCCTGCTATAGTAGATCATTTGTTGTTGTTGTTGTTGTTATGTGCCATCGAGCCGTACCTGACTCATAGCGATCTCTCCTTGGGTTTCCGAGGCAGTATCACTATGGAAATAGATTGTCCCATCTTCATTCCGAGAAGTGGCTGGTGGGTTTGAATCACCAGCCTTCTGGTTAGCAGTCAAGTGCCTTAGCCACTATGCTACCAGAGCCCCCATAGTAGATCATAAGGTTGTCTAATTCAAAATGGCCAAAACAAGTCCATTTCAGCTCACTAATGCCTAGGATATCAATCTTTATGTGTTCCATTTCATTTTTGACAACTTCCAGTTTTCCTAGATTCATACTTTGTACATTCCATGTTCCAATGATTAATGGATGCCTGCAGCTGTTTCTCCTCAATTTGAGTGGTGCCCCATCAACAAATGGAGGTCTTGAAAGCTTTACCTTATCCATATGAGTAAGGCTGGTTTTACTCTGATGATGCAGCTCTTTCCCAGTCCTATTTTGAGAGCCTTCTAACCTAAGTGACTCATCCTCCTCTTCTGTGTTGGACAATGTTTCTGGACTATTCATAAATTTGTGCAGTAGTGTATCAGACAGTGTTTCTTTGCTATTCATAATGTTTTCCCTAGCCAATTTTTTGAGAAGTAGATGGCCTCTTCCTTCTTCCTAGTCTGTCTCAGTCTGCAAGCCTCACTGATACCTGTGTACCATGTGCACCCCTCTGGGTTTGAAACACCAGTGGCACAGCTTCAAGACTCACAGCAACACGTCATCACAGTAGGACAAACTGACAGAGAAGTTTGTCTCCCTCATTTGATGGAAACCTCTCCAACCTTCCCTTACCTGGATCCCTACTACTGCCTCCTTGCTCTATCCCGGTCACCCTCTTCTTTTTCTGTCCTTTCCCCCACTTTCCTGCCTTGCTGCTTGTGGGGCATGGCCTGGGTTCCCTCCCCTCACCTGGATCCCTGCAGCTGATGAGTGTTATAGTATAGATAATTGTCGGTAAATGAGGAATTGGGAGATATGATTTCTAAGGCTCTTTTTACTTCCACAGTTCTATGGTTCTAAGCCTGTAAAAATCTTAAAAGTTGCTTACAATACCTTTTGACCGTGGGATAAAACAGTCCTAGAAACACAAAGAATAAACCTGCTTCCTCCACTTAACAGAACCCTGGATTGATAGGAAAATGGATGAGTAATTGAATGTGTGTGTGTATATATACCTCACTTGCTCCTTTGGAGTCCTTGAGCCACAGCATTCCTCCATTACTTCAAGAGATTAATGGCATCCTTGCACACTGGACTGTAATTTGTTCAAAGTCAGAGGAATTTAGAAGTAAGTGATTGGCAGCACGTGTGGTGCAAGCTGGATAGGGAAAGAAAGATGAAACTTTGTAATTCTCATTTCCATATGTGATTCAGAGAGACGACAGAAATCATTAGAAGACATGTGCTTAGTACTCTTTGCTAAACCAAAGAATATTTATAAAAAGTGCAGATAATCTATGAGTTAGGAAAGTATGTGGCAAAATTTAGAGTCAAAATAATGAATGTTTCTTCTTCTCTGCCATAGATATCAGTTAGGCTCTGGCAGAAATAATTATCTTGCAAAAGTAAAACTTCTGTTTAGGCAGTCACAGTGGTTAATTAATATCACTCCAAATGTCTATGTCAAGTACTTTTCAACCATAACCAAAATCTAACTCACTGTTATTGAGTCGATTCCAACTTATGGAGACCCCTACTGTAAATCTTTATGGAAGCACACTGTCTCACTTTTCTATGGAGCAACTGGTGGGTTCAAACCACCAACTCTTTAATTAGCAGCCAAATGCCTTAACCGCTTGTTTTGCTTACCGAGTGCTGCTCTAACAGGAATAGACTACAAATAGGATGGCTTTAACAAACAGGGGTTTATTCTTTTACAATTTTGGAGGTTAGAAGTCCAAGTTCTGGGTTCCAGGCTCTAGGGGCTGGGTGAAAGCCAGCCTTGAGCTTTAGCTCTGCCTCTTGTTCCTGGCCCACTGAACCTAGAGACATCTCTTCACTCAGGCAGCTGCTAGCCACAGAGCCCAACAAACCCCAGGTCGACAAGTGAAGAGGTACAGTCTTGATATTACCAAACCACATGGGAGACCATTAATTTAAGTCCATTAAAAGTCCCAGGATTGGCAGGGCAACACTGCAGGCTGATGAACAAGGACTCAGCTACATGCAGAGCTCAAGCATACCATCATCTGGAGACCCTCCTCAAAGCTGTTTCTTATATATGGGAAGCAGACCACATTCCTAAAGCAGTTACTCAGCTGCTCCAATAGATTCCACCATGGAGTTAATTATCGGTCTCATCATGGGGAATACTACATCTAGCTGCCCAGATGCTCAACCAGGCCCAGTCAAGTTGACACACAAACTTAACTACCACACCATTCTATCACCAGAGCTCCTTTTCCAACCATAGTTAACAACAACAACAACAATAGAAATCAAGTAACTAATGATACTTCAATAGATGGACTTTATTTAAGTGCGATAGATCATATGATTGACATATTCCTACATCAGTCAGCATTTAATAAGACAAACAGAATGCATTTGCAATTACGCAACAGAGTGACTTCAATAGATTGAGTTGTTTACAAAGTACTAGAAAGATCTGGAAGCACTACAGTAATTGAGTAATGTTACCTAGAGAATAAACACTCCCCAAAAATTAAACCCAAACTCACTGCTGTCTAGTCATTTCTGACTCCTAGTGACCCCTCCTTGGGTTTTCCAGGCAGTATCTCTATGAAAGTAGATTGCCAATCTTTCTTCCAAGGATTTTCTGGTAGATTTGAACTACCATCCTTCTGGTTAGCAGTCATATGCCTTAGACATTACACCACCTAGAGAATAGTACCTATATTAAGCCACTATCACCTCCAGGCTTGAAAGTCAAGGAGGAAAAATGTTACCTAAAGTCCATGTTCACTGTGCAGTGAAGGCTGCTACACTGGGACTTGGTTACCCGAGTAGAACCTGAAACCACAATACTTGTTGCTTTTGCTGCTGCTGAAATTGCCATTAGAAGCTGGTAAGACAAATGATTTATTCTTTTCTCCAGTTTTCTGACAATGTCTTCCATTGCCAAAACCTGATAGAAAGCCAGCTGGCAAGGGAGTCTGCAAAATATAGTTTTAGGGCTTTCTGCCCCTGTGGTACAAAAAATGGTAGAGAAAACAAAATGAGGAGCTGAGATGAGGGACAATATGCTCTTCATCACACCTTTGATTGCTTTTTTCTCTCATTGGTAAGTTGGTTTATTTCCCTAAAGCTCTTCTACCATCATTGATCCAGTGATGGTGGAAAGTGATTTAAACCAAGGGGAAGAGGAGGGTGTAACATGGTGATGATAGTTCCTAACAGAAGAGAAGGGGAGTTCGTGGGTCTGAGAAGAGGGAATGTAAATGGCAGTGCTGGGTGAGAGTGTCCTTTTGTTCTTACTTTATGGAGTTCAAACCCTTTGGGTTAGGATAAGGATTGGGGCTTACTGTGAAGCTTTCTACTTGCTTCCATATTCATGTGGGGAAAATGCCAAATTCCCTAAGGAAGCTTCATGTTTATCATGGCACCATGATTTGTGGATTAGAAAGGATTGAGTAAAGCATGTAGAAAAGTGAGATAAATAATACCCTGGATTTTCCATGGTCCATCAGGGCATCTAGGGATTCCATAAGGTCCTGACACTCCCATTACCAATAGAACCAATGGAATGAAAGAAGACTGGGGTCAGGACAAGGATTTTATAGAGGGCAAGGACATTGCTACAGGAGAGCATAGTAGTGTCTAAGAACTTTGGGAATAGGCACCAACATGACTTCCTTCCTCTGTACCACCCATCCCCACAAAATCAAGCAGTACAAGATACAACACACTGGCTACTCTAAGTACAGGATGCTCAGTGTGACCTGATATGCTGGGGAACAGCTTGTTGTGTTGTTGTTATGTGCCGTCGAGTCAGACCCGACTCATAGCAACCCCTCCTTGGGTTTCCAAGCTCTGGTAGCATAGTGGCTAAGACACTTGCCTGCTAACCAGAAGGCTGGCGGTTCAAACCCACCAGCCACTCCTTGGAAGGAAGGTTGGGCAATCCTACTTCTGTAGTGATACTGCCTCAGAAACCCAAGGAGGGGTCGCTATGAGTCGGGTTTGACTCGACGGCACATAACAACAACAACATCACTATGCAAGTAGATTGCCCCATCTTCCTTCTGAGGAGTGCCTGGTGGGTTTGAACCACCAGCCTTCTGGTCAGCAGTCAAGTGCCTTAGGCACTACGCTACCAGAGATCCCAGGGAACAGCTTAGTAGAGGACAATAATAAAGACCCACATGCTGGAATACAAACCAGAGGCCCTTCTTTGTCACCATGAAGGCATAGGATCACCTTCCTATACTCAGGTTGCATCTTAGAAAACAGAGAGAGAGGTGACATCCCTTGAGAGGGAGGAATCTACTTTGATAGGAAATTTAAAGCAGTCTTTTCAATGTTCAAACTGGAAAATACCAATATGGGTGCTGCAGAGCAAGATGGGGTGAGTTATACAATGGAAATACAAGCACACTATATAAGCTTATTCTTTGAAATATTATATTTCTAATATGAAATATATAATGCTCATTATTGTTGTTAGGTACTATGAAGCTGATTTCGACTCATAGTGACCCCAAGTGATAAAGTAGAACTGCCTCATATTGTTTTCCAGGCTGTAATCTTTAAGGAACCAGATTGCCATTTCTTTCTCCTGACGAGTCGCTGGGTAGGTTTGAACCACCAATCTTTTACTACTTAACCATTGTGCTGCCAGGGATCCTTGTAATGGTTATAATTGGGTATAACAAATGATAGAAATTTTCCAAATGAACGCTTTTTGGAAGAGAATGTTAAAAACTTCAAATTACCCTTAATATATAAAATAAAATTGTCCCAGAAAATTAGTTAATTTTGAATTATTGATGTTTATTATTTTATGTGATATAAAATAATCAAAGTAACTTTTGAAGAAAAGCTTTTCTTTTATAATAATTCACTATTTACTATGATGATAAGGTCTTTATGATATTTTTAAGAATCTATAGAAAACATGCTTTTGCTCTAAGAAACTCACAATGTAAAGTGATTAATTTATTCGTAAGGATAGGAATATCGTAGGAACAAAAGGATAGTCTTTATTAAAGTTTATAAGCCAAAGGATATAAGATTGTTACCATCTATTCCCCTTTTTCTATAATGTTTTTGTAATGGGAACAAATATTAAAATGATCCATTCTTGTCAAAAAGGAGTATATTCAGATCTGGACAACTTAATAAATAATAACAGAACTACTAGGCTATTCACCCGATTATGGGACACTGACCCCAGAGATGCCAAACCAACTTTAAGTATATTATATACTTTTTTAGATTTTATTTATATTTGTGGGAATTATAATATTAAATAATATTAATAACTATGTAAATGATTAAAAATAATAATTTAGAAGTAAAATTATCTATATGTTAGTGCTTAGACCCCTATAAGCAATCTGTATAGACTAGGCATTTGTGCCCATACATACATGATGATCTCATAATGAGGTAGTTTATAGTTTCATGCAGGAACTTTTCAGACTGCTTGAGTATCATTTTCTGCTGGCTATTATATTATTGGGTCACCATAAGACTGAACTGTAGGACATTTTAGCTGATAACTCCTGAAAAATGCTTACTTTTGAAATAAAAAGCAAAGAAAAAAAAAGCAAGCCACAATGCTGACTGAAAAAAATATTTATTTTTATATTAAACCCCTTAGCTAGACTCTCAGACACATCACTGCTTAAAATGCAGTCACCTGACAAAACCAGTTCTAATTATTACCCCCTTGGGCTAACGTTTTTCAGAGTGACTGGCTAAAATGCACTCCAGCTCATAATTTCTGTCTCTGACAGTGGAAGACATAACCTAGTTTCCTCTAATGCAAAAGTCTCTAATCTAGAGGGCAAGCCCCTGCTCAGTATAACACTGAAGGGAGAAAATGCAATTTGAGCACAAGGAAATTGCACACATGGTTTGATAGTTCCACCACTCTCAGATTTTTTTCCTCCTTGGGTTTAAATGTCTTGTTTTATTTTATACTAAATTATGACCTGGCTGAAATTGCTATGTTTTCTTTGTCATATTCTGGAAACCTCTTACTATAAAAGTGAAGGTTATACTATAGTTCCATACTTCCGTTTTTTCAGGGGGTGGGAATGTTCATAGTTTGACAGTTCAGCAGTGAAAACATTAAAAGTTACCATGCTTGCTACAGCAATATTTTTTTTCATGTTGAATAATATAGCTCCTTTGTCTTGGTAAATGGGGCATACATACTGATTGAAAAAGAAAAAAGGTAATTAAATCGTTTCGAATCGACGAAAGTGTAGATTTTTTGCTTGGACTAATCAGTAACAATTTCATTGTTGAATCTCTGAACGCACAAACTTTTTATGATTGCTGGGAGAGGTGAATTAACCTCAAATTGTTCTGGTTCACTTCACAGGCGGTGGCTGAGTAATACATTGCCTTGAAACTGATAAGCCAGAGAGCTAAAGAAGTTTCAAGGAAGTAAGTCAGACGGCTTGGAAAGAATACAGCTATCGGCATAAGTTACTGGGGATTTTCATTAACAATTTTACTTCTATGAATTGGAGAGACATTGTCCTCTTTCCTGTCTCTTTCTGCTGACAGCTGCTGCTTAACACCTTCCTTCCAGCTGGGAGGGCAGCCGCATGGCTGCATATGCAGCTAGTGCCAGGATGGCTCCTTAGCGAGCAACCAGGGCATTGGTTTCCTCCTGGAGACTGCACATGTCACCTTCACGTCTCATGCATCTTCCATCATTTATATGAATATATCAAGAGGCTCTGGTAGAAAGCACTAGACTATGAGAGTGTGGTCCTGACCAGTGACTGAGAACAAAGGCCCCCTTCAGCTATGAATGAATCACTACTATGGTGAAGGAGACTTTGCCTTTTCCTCCAAAATAATTTTGATTCCTTAAGATTTTAAGGAATAGATGTTCATATTCAGGAAATAAAAAGGAGGAAGGATAGAGTAGAGAAAGAATTATAATTTTCTAAACCGGGTCTTGATAAACAATTACATTTCTCTATACAAAGGTTTGACAGTCTTACAGGGTAAACTGGTAACATCGGCAGGAAGATTTACCCGCAATAATTCTTAAGCATGCTACTGTAACTTGTCACCCCCAAATTCCTCAGCTTTCATCAGAATTTATCACAACCTGATCAATCCCTTATCACTGAATACTGGGTGTCAGTCTGTGCAAAATCAGAGTGAATTATTTAATAAGGTGGTGTGACTATAATCAACAGTTTTTATTTTTGTTAGTTGGCGTCAGATTGATTCTGACACATGCAAAGGTGGTTTACTCAATAAGCAAGGTAAGCATGGGTTTACTTGTGCTTACTTGCTAACCTGTGGTGAACAGTTTCACATGTTTTTCACCTAAGTCCACACTTAACCTTGCTTACTGTGTATTCCATCCCTGTCAGGGATCATAAATTTGAGAAAAGGCTTTGACTCTGTAGGAAGGTGCTGTGGGATGGAGAGAGAGACAGATGCCAGCCATACCTAGGAGCAGAATTTGTGATGTGATGAAAAAATGTGAAATTGTTTGCTATAGATTAGTAAGGGAGATCTGGTAGCATAGTGTCTAACACACTTGACTGCTAACCAGAAGGCTGGCGGTTCAAACGGACCAGCCACTCCTCGGAAGGAAGTTTGGGCAATCTACTTCCATAGTGATACTGCCTCGGCAACCCAGGAAGGGGTCGCTATGAGTCGGGGTCGACTCAACGGCGCACAACAACAACAACAACAACAACAACATAGATTAGTAAGCACAAGTAAGCCCATGCTTACCTTGCTTTTGGGAAATCCCACATTGGACTTATGGACTCATGGCAATGCCAAGTGGCAGATTGGAATTGCTCCACAGGGCTTTGTGACCCTTTAGAAGCAGATTGCTAGGCCTATCTTCCGAGGCACTGCTGGGTTAGATATTTTAAAATATTGTGGTCATTAGGAGCTCTGGTAGCATAGTGCCTAAGGCATTTGACTGCTAACCAGAAGGATGGTGGTTCAAACCTACCAGCCACTCCTCAGAAGGAAGGTTGGGCAATCTACTTCTGTAGTAATACCGCCTCCAAAACCCAAGAAGGTGTCACTATGAGTCGGGTTCGAGCCGACAGCAGTGAGTTATGTGGGCCATTTTCCTGTTATATTTTGTAACTTGATGAAGAGTTTCTATACTTCATCTTTAGAAATCAGAAATATCTATTTCATTTTTCAATCATTAGATTATTAATATAATTTTTTAAATGAACTTGCTACTTAACAAACTATATTATCTATGTCTCTAGGAAGCAAATAAAAATAGGAAACAGTATTAGGAAATATTTTATGCCTTGCCATAAACCCCAGGGTGGCAGTGAAGCACTGCACCTATCCCACCCCCGATTTGTTTAGGAAACTGCTCTAATCACAACCGAGGTAGCATTAAAAATGAGGAGTTCAGAAATACTGAATGGTGTACTAAAAATAATTTTTAAATGAACTGAAATTAATGGCCAATATGAGTTGAAATTAACTAGATGGCATTTTTTTATCACCCCCCAAACTGGCTTCATAATTTACATTTATTGAGGACTTACTCTATACCAGGCAATTTTTTCCATTGCCATACATATATTATTTTACTTAATCTTTACAACAACCCAATAGAGAAGTTACCATTTTTAGGCCAATTTTTTGTGGATGGGAAAACAGACACAGACAGGATACTTAACTTGTCCAAAAGCATGTAACTGCTAAGTCAAAGAGTTGGTATAAAAACCAGGCAGCCTGGTGTGTGTTCTCTGCCTTTATATGTGATTATATTTCCTCCTACTAGTTAATAATGTTCAAAAATATGTTAAAATAGGAGACTATTTTTTTTTTTGTTAAAATGTGGTAGTATAGAATTTATTTATATAAAAAATAAAGATGCTTTTGTAGACCAATGATAACAGTGTCATCCTATGACTTTCATCACTGTCTTCGAAGTTTGGTGATGGTGTGGACAATGCATTACCTCTTTATCAGCAGAGGACAACCCATATGCCATTTGCTAAACACAATGGCACAGAAGTAAATGACTAAACAGCTCCACAGAAAATGGGCAACTTTATACTTCTTTTTCCTACCTATTAGTGAAATTTCTATGAAGAGAACTTAATATATGTGATTAAAAGGCTGACCCACTGATATGAAGGATAATACTATATACTAAAATTACACATTAAAATAGATTTTTATTTTAGAAATGATTTTTTTTTTTTTTTTTAGTATTCACTGGAGTTTCACATCTTGATTAAAGTAAAAATAATAAATCTTCTGATGAAAATTATTTGGGTAAAACAGACTTAAGATGATATAAAGAATTAAAAACTGAGTCATGCGTTTTTCAGGAAGAATTTTATTTTGACCTATTTGATATACAATATATCCGTTTAAACTCGACACATTTTTAACATAACAGGGTTGCAGTGGCCTCTCAGTTGGTGTCAAAAAGGAAATACTTTGTGAAGAAGCCTTTATCTAACAGAATAGGCTAAAGCAGCTGTCTTCGTCTACTCCTGATTCTTTATTACCAAAAAGGATAAAAAACAGAAAAAAATGAAAATTTCTTTTGAACAGACTATTTTTCATTTATAGACTTCACAAATGTATACAGGTAATTCACATCCCTGATTCTTTTGTGATAATAACATGCAGCAGCTAAAATCTTGTTAAATTTTTTGTCAAAATGAGAAAACATATAATTCTATTGTTTCTCACATTTGCTGTTGGGAAAAGAACAGTTATTATATCACCATTAGAACCTGAAAAATAAACTCCCATAAAATACAATTCTTTACCCACCAATAAAAAAGAAAACTTTTGCATAAATGTACTACTAATAGAAACAAACTCCCCACAATTCCAAATTCATATTTTTCAGTGAGTTTTATTTATCTTTCCTATTGATTTTAAATTTTCATACTTAGGAATATATACTTTATACATACATGCACACATATACATACAGAAAATAGATTTTAGTAAAAATGACTGAGGCCAGCAATTACTTTTTCCTGTAACTTTTTACCTCAACCTAGTACTATTTGTGCTTTCTACTCACTTCTGTATAGACCACAGTAAACATTTGGAAGGCATTTTGTATGGCAAGTTTGTGTATTGCGATTTTTGAGCAATGCAAACATCCCTCTTAAATAAACAAAAACAGATCCCAGAAAGGGTATGCTTCCAACACATTCCCCAAAGATCTGAGTGCCGCTGTGCATTCTTGCTCAATTTAAACAAACTAAACTTCAGTTAGTCTCCCCTCCCCTAATGGGCATCCCCACTGGGAACATTGTTAGGTTACCACCATGGACAAGGCCTCAGTACAGCTGGATATGTAAACAAGACCATAATCCGCATGAAAGAACTCTCAGAGTTTTGGCAGCACTCACAGTGTTGTTAACATATTGTGCCAAAGTAATAACAAAGCCATCATTTTTAAGTTTGTTCACGGATTTGTATTAATCAAGAAATTTTCCAGAAATTACTTCTAAATGAAGAACCTTCCAGAAAGTTACCATTTGGCAAGAAGGCTTCCAGATGCCTTTTTTTTTTTTTTTTTCCCCTTTTTGCTTATCTGCAACATATTCTTCCAAATAAATTACAAATTTGTGGAAGTTTAGTTGAGACAGAAAACACATTGCTGCTGTGTTGGCTGAAGGAGGCTCCCTTCAGTTCACTCCCTGCTTCATCAAAGCTTGGGGAGTGCTTAGAACATTTTTTCTTATTAAGGAGGAGGTGGCCAGACCATCTAACTTGGCACTGTGGCAATAAACATTAAGTATTGATATTTGAATTAGAAAAGTAATTATTAGATTACAGTCAGATCTGCAAACTAAGCACTTAGGAAAAAAACAGAAGAAGTCTGCTGGACCTTTGTTGAAATTTAGTTGTTGGTTTTTATTGACATATTAGGTGATTGATTCTCTCAAACTTTTTTTTTTTTTCCTTTTCAATTTAGACTCTATTTTCAAATCTTGGACAGAAGCAAAGCAGGAAAGGGGAATGATTATGACTTATTTGTAGGAAAAAAATGAGAATAACTGGACCAAATAACTCTTGTAACAGTGCCATTAAAATTGAGTAGTGGAATACATCTAAAATTTTGTTTTTTTCAATGTTCCTTAAATGTTTCAATACTGGTTTTCATGAAAGCTTCATATGATTTAAAAAGTTCCATTCTGGGTAAAAAAACTTTCAATATGCAAATATTCTAAATGCAGATAGGTGGATGATTCACCCATAACAAAGGGCATATTTTGTGTCTCTGGAAAAGGTGGCTTCAGGTGGGTTCAGAAACTTTTGTGTTAGGAGTTGAGAAGCCATAAGTTGGTAGATCACCTGTGTCACGAGAATTGTTGGTTACCTTATTAGATCTAGATCATCCTACCAAAAGTTGAGTTAAGCCAGACTGACCAGTGTGACTCAGGCAATACCATCATTGACTGAACTAACATGCTGGCTTATCTTCGAGTTGGCCAGGGCATCTTCAAGCCCTAAACCAAAGGAAGTTACTTTCCTCAAGTTTCAATTGTATTCAACTCATTTATTCATAGCAATAATATCTTTTACATGACATATATTTTTATTATTACAAAAGAAACTCCTTAAAGTAATGACTGATAGTAAATATTTTCCTTCTCCAGTGGATGAGTACCTCTAAACCTCAACTTAATCTGAACTAAGCTTATCTTTTCCACCTCCTGTGGTACATTGTTCAGACCTTCAATATACTCTGTTTATGTTCTGGTTTGTTTTAAACTTCAATGTGTTCATTTCTCACCTTTCATTTGAAACATGTGATGTTCATGGGTGCCATCTCAAGTATGTACGATGGTGTTTTGCACAAAGTAGATTTTTAACAAATGCTGCTTAATTGATTTGGAAATGCTTACAGTTTCTAAAAATAGCATCCTTCTCCAAACATGTAGAACTTGGAATATACTCTAACCCATCGAGACTACCAGCGTTCAACTGGGTCAATTATTGCTCCTATGAGTTAATTTTCAACAGTCTCGTTGTGGTGATTATGTTTGTGTGTCAACTTGGCTAGGCCTGTTGAGTAGCTGGGCAGCTGAATATAGTATTCCCTATGATGAGACTGGTAATCAACTCCATGGTGGAATCTGCTGGGAGCAGCTGAGTAGCTGCCTTTGGGTATGTGGTCTGCTTCCTGTATATAAGGAGAAGCTTTGAGAATGGTCTCTAG
>NW_006921680.1:8117297-8126590 GCF_000298275.1 Orycteropus afer afer
TTTTGGTACAGTGACTCTGTGTATTCCTGCCATCTTCTCTTGATGTTTCCTGCATCATTCAATATTTTGCCCATAGAATCTCTCAATATTGCAACTCAAGGCTTAAATTTTTTAATTG
This sequence comes from Orycteropus afer afer, assembly GCF_000298275.1. Lineage (NCBI taxonomy): Eukaryota > Metazoa > Chordata > Mammalia > Tubulidentata > Orycteropodidae > Orycteropus > Orycteropus afer. The sequence goes on from NW_006921680.1 coordinate 8,117,416, forward strand.
AAACTATCTATTAATTATTTGTATTAATAGATAGTTTCAATTAAAAAATTCAGAGGGTAAAAAAATTAAAATATTTATTTCAGGCAATAGTTTCAGCTATTATTTATTTATTTATTTTTAAAGATTCCTTTAATCACATCCTTAACGTCCTTTCACAAGACCTTTTACTCCTGAACAGAAGCCTCTGTAGATCAAGATAGATCTTAAGGGTGAATTCAAGAAATAAATTGGAAACAAAAACAGCTGGACACACACAACAAATGTGATTCAAATTTAACCAGCTGACTATTCCCAAACCTGTGTGGATCCACGGGCCTGTGCTGAAGTTGCAAGAGAAGTATTCTCTGTTTTTCATGTATTCAAAATGTAAAATGAACACTGAAAAACTGAGAACTCCAACACAAACAAGGTCAATTAACAGACAAGTTATCAACTTTCTATCTGAGCTAATTTTCCTCACCTGGCATCCGGTATCCCTTTGCAATATTTGCTTTGGGGGATTTTGTGTTAGAAATGATAATTAAACCAAATAAACCTTTTCCTACATGTTCTAACCACAATTTCAGGATAAACGTAAAAGATGGACACTTTTCTATATGACAGATTACACTGGTGAAAGTTACAGGATTCAAGAATCTGATGTTGTGAGGTGTTGGTCAAGCTGATCCCTGATTTATGTGACCCCATGCACAGCAGAATGAAGTGCTTCCCAGTCCTGCCCCATCTTCATGATCGGTAGGAGTGAGGGCTGTTGTGATTTTTTCATTGACTGGTTTTTAGAAGTAGCTCACCAGGTCTTTCTTCCTACTTCATCTTAGTCTGGAAGCTCTGCTGAAATGTGTTCAGCACTGTAACAACATGCAAGCCTTCACTGACAGAAGAATGGTGTCTAGGCTTGGTGAGCATTGGCTGGAAATTGAACCTCAGTCTTCTGGATGCAAGGCAAGAGTTCTACCCCTGAATCCCCAAGAAGCTAATAGAAAGGTCAAATTATTGTGGAGGGAAGTCAAAGTTATGATTATAAACCGTCAATAGGATAATGGTCAGGAATGGAAACAGGAAGAGGGCATAGTTCTAGTTAACAATGGAAAAGTCTTAAGTTGATGAGAAAATACATGAAAATACACACACACACACACACACAAAAAATGAAGGCTATTAATTCCCTTAATGTGGCCAGTGGAAGATGATTTTTACTTAGGCTCAGGAGGGAGCAGGCACAGAAAGATAGTTAACAATACTAACATGACAGCTTGTCTTTTGTTTTGGAAGAAAGGTATCTAATTGTAGGAATTCAGGGGTAGGTTTTATTGATATGTTGTTTATTTTATTTAATTTTTAATCAATGTGGTGATTGTAGAGTAATCTGGACACAAGTGGTCTAGTTCCTAATATTTTTGTAGTCACTGTCCTAGCTTAATACCATCCTTATTTTATTAGTTAAGTAACTAACCAATTATAGTGCCTAAGGCACTTGATTGCTAACCAGAAGACTGGCAGTTCAAACCCACCAGACACTCATCAGAAGGAAGGTTGTGCAATCTACTTCTGTAGTGATACCACCTCGGAAACCCAAGGAGGGATCACTATGAATTGGGTTCCACTCGATGGCACATAACAATAACAACATGGGTAGGTGGATGAAGGATTGATGTCTTTGAATTGTAGTATTCATGAAGAATACTGAAAATACCATGGACTGAGAGAAGAATGAAGAAATCTGTCCTGGAAGAAGTGCAGCCAGCATGCTCCTTAGAAGTGAGAATGGCTAGACATCCTCACTTACTTTTGTTATGTTGTGAGATTGGACAAGTCCCTGGAGAAAGGTATCACGCGTTGTAAAGTAGAGGGTCAGTGAAAAAGGGGAAGACGCTCAATGAGAAGGATTGACACAGTGGCTGCAATGTTGGTGTTTTGGTTACCTCAGTGCCACTCTAACAGAAATACCACGAATAGATAGCATGAACAAACAGGAGTTTATTCTTTTACAGTTTAGAAGGCTAGCAGTCTGAGTTCAAAGTGCCAAATTCTAAGGGCTAGTGGAAAGCCCCTTGACCTTGGGCTTTAGCTCTGCCTCTTGCTCCTGGCCCACTGGAGCTAATGTGTCTCTTTACTCAGGCAGCTGCTGGCTGCTGATGCTGTCAAACCCAAGGTCAACAAGTAAAAAAGCACAGTTCTAAGATTATCAAACAACACAGCAGGCTGCCAGTTCAAGTCCAGAAAAAGTTCCAAGATTGGCAGGGCATGACAGGCTGCTGAATGAAGTCTCAGCTATATGCAGGGTCCAAGTTTGCAAAAAAAGATGAAGAGACCTTGCTCATAGATTCTCCTTATATGCTGTAAGCAGACCACATCTCCAAGGCAGCTACTCAGCTTCTCCAGTAGATTCTGCATTGGAATTGATTGCAAATCTCATCATGGGGAATAACTATATCCAGTTGCTGACCCACTCAAAACCAGGCCCAGGCAAGGTGAAGCATAACCTTAACTACCAGAGTTGGGCTCAAGCATAGCAAGAATTGTCAGGATGGTGCGGGCCCGGGCAGTGTTTCGTTCTGTTATACATAGGGTTGCTATGAGTGGGAGCTGACTCCCCAGCATCTAACAACAAAAACAACATGGGTAGCTCTGCACTTGGGCAATGATGGCAATAGTAGAGAAGGTCTTTGTCTTTGTGGAGTTTACAGTCTAGGTGAGGAAACAATGAGCAAGTAAATTGCATTAATTATAAACTGTGATAAGTATTAGTTTCATAACCTCTGATCTAATTCTCATAAAGGATAAAATAAGTAGTGCTTATTCTTTTGAGTGCAAAGTTCTTTTCCTCTTCTATTATAACTATCTAATATATAAGTATGCAGCATTTATGGGTACTGTGCTAAACCTTTTATGTGAATGAATATGTATTATTTTTATCCCAATTGTATTTATGTGAAATGACATTCCCAAGGACATACTGCTAGGGACTGTATTCAGACAAAGGGCTATTGATCTGCACAGCCTCTTTTCTTTACTGCTTTGCTATCCCACCTTTCTGACTGGAGGACAAAACCTAGGATTCAATTTGATAATGTCTCTAGTTACTTGAAACTTAGCAACATATATTAGAATCTATGATCATGCATAATCAATCAAAAGAAGCAAATTTCTCCACCAAAGGCCATCCTTACTATTTTATTTCTCTCTACATACAGCTGGGCTGTTGAATGCTGCTACAGAAAATCACAAAACTATGGTGACGGGATCTGTACAGTGTCATGCTTTCTAATTTTATGACTACTCATCGTTCTTTTGCTGAATCCATATCATATTTTCTGCAACAGCATTTCCACCCCTTCTTCCATCTCAACAAAATTTTCCTTCCTGTTTGACTTAGATTAATGCTTGCAAGTACACTCACTCTTGACTAATTGACATAGTTAGGTTCCAAAGACCAGGTCATTATGAGAAAATTGGTGTTATGTGAAAATAGTGGGTGACTACATCAGATCACAACATGGAGGATGACAACATCACTACATAACTGGCAAATTACATTACTACATAACTGAAAAACCACTGAGAATTATGGCCTAGCCAAGTTGACACCTTATTGTTCATTACTGCCAGACATATGTCATTAATGTGAAAAATGGTCAGATAGTGGATTTTTTTTTTCTTACTGTTGTGGTAAGTGCAAAATGTGGGAAAACGAGACAGTTGATAAGTGATCAGTAAGTGTGTGCACTATTGGGAGAATCCTTTCTTCCTGGTCTTCTTGTCTCCAAGTTTCCCAGGAATGAAGAGTACTGGAGCGGTACTTCCTTTACTCCTCACTCTATCCTTGAGGAGGGATGATTTGGCTGATTATTGGTATGGATAGTGCCTGACATCCACAGGCTCATGTCCCTTTCTTGGGCAGGTTGGATCTTTAGAATGATTATTTCCTGTGCTTGCCCTTCGTTTCTGTCTCTCATAGTGGCCTGCTTTCAGAGTGAATATATTTTCTTCTTTCTTCAAGTGACAACATAATACTTGGTGTAGACATAACAAAACATCTGTTTACTTATCATACACCTATAAAGTCAGTAGACATCAATGAACTTTTACTGGTGTTGGATTATCCAATAAGTAAAGTAAGCACAGGAGTACTTGTGTTTACTTACTTACTACTTATCTGCAGTGAGCAATTCCACATTTTTTCATGACATCAAAGATTGTATTTCTAGGTATAGCTGGTATCTGTCTCCCTCCCAATCCCACAGCACTTTCCTACAGAATCAAAACATCTTTTCACATTTACAATCCTTGACTAAAACCAATCAAACCAAACTCACTGCTGCCGAATTTGTTCTGACTCATAGCGACCCCTCCTTGGGTTTCTGAGGTGATATCACTATGGGAATAGATTGCCCAACCTTTCTTCTGAGGAGTGGCTGGTGGGTTTGAACCGCCAGCCTTCTGGTTAGCAGTCAAATGCCTTAGGCACTATGCCACCAGAGCTCAGTAAGCAAGGTAAAAACAGATTTACTTGTGCTTTCTTACTGATCTATAGTGAACAATTTCACGTGAGTTTTATGGGGAAACCCATATGAAATTGTTTACTACAGTTTAGTAAATGCCCACAAGTAAAGCCATACTTACCATACTTATTGCATAACCCACCCCTGACATTTACTGACATTTACTTACTATTTCAGGTTCTGAGAATGTAAAGGTATCGAGGGCCAAGCCAGGATTTGCAGCAGCATTTAAATATGAGTGATGAAAACGTGACAGAAGGTGGTCAAAGTTGGAATGGAGTAGAAATAAATAGTTTAGAAGTTAATGTATAGGAAGTAAAAGTAGGAATAAATAACACATAGATTTTTTCCCATTCCTTATTCCCTAACCCATTGCCCTCGAGTCGATTCTGACTCATAGTGACACTATAGAACAGGATAGAATGGCCTCACAGGGTTTTCAAGGCTGTAATCTTTATGGAAGCGGACTACCACTTCTTACTCCTGAGGAGCAGTTGAAGAATTCAAACTGCTCACATTTTGTTTAGCAGCCCAGCCCACCACTTAACCACTGCACCATCAAAGCTCCTTCTTTATTCCTTATATCCAAATAATTTTGCTAAAGAACATTAAAAAAGAAGTTACTTCAAATTTCCAAACTATTTATTGTCTATTTTTTTAAAAATTAATGCCATTATCCACAATGTCTATGATTCTAAGAACATTAAGACATACCAAGACATAGCACAACCAAAATAACTTCAGACTGAATTGATTAGGCTCAGTCAATTCCTAACTCAGTCACTTCACTCAAACAGTAGTCAATCTACCCTCTGTATAACTTTTTTTGTTGTTGTTGTTGTTATGTGCTGTAGAGTCAGACCCGACTCATAGCGACCCCTCCTTGGGTTTCCAAGGCAGTATCACTACGGAAGTAGATTGCCCCATCTTCCTTCCGAGGAGTGGCTGGTGGGTTTGAACCACCAGCCTTCTGGTTAGTAGTCAAGTGCCTTTTTAGGTTTCCTAAATGTGTTTCCACCATATGTCCATCAGTTTGTGATCCTGTGGTGGCTTGGGTGTTGCTGTGAGGCTGCAGTTATTCCACCAGTGTTTCAAATGCCAGCAGGGTCACCCATGGTGTAGAGGTTTCAATAGAGCTTCCAAACTAAGACAAACTCAGAATAAGAAAGGGGCCATCCACTTTTCAAAGAATTAGCCAGTGAAAATCTTATGAATAGCAGTGAAACACTATCTGATATATTACTGGAAAACTTTATGAATGGACCTGAAACATTGTGTGATACAGTGCCAGAAGATGAGCCCCTCAGGTTGGAAGACACTCAAAATATGACTGGAGAAGGGTTGTCTCCTCAGAGTACAGCCGACCTCAATGATGTGGATGGAGTAAAGCTTTCAGGACCTCCATTTGCTGATGTAGCATGACTTAAAATGGGAAGAAACAACTGCAAGCATGCATCAATAATTGGAACATGGGCTGTATGAAGTATGAGTTTAGGAAAATTGGAAGTTGTCAAAATTGAAATGGAATGCCTAAAGATTGACATCACAGGCATTGTTGAGCTAAAACAGACTGGTTTTGGTCATTTTGAATCAGACAACCATGTGATCTACTGTGCAAGAAATGACAAATTGTTTGCAGAGGAATGGTGTTGCATTCATTGTCACAAACAATGCTTCAAGATCTATCCTGAAGTGCAATGCTGTCAGTGATAGGATAATATCTGCACACCTACAAGGAAGACCAGTTACTACTACTATTATTCAAATTTATGCACCAACCATCAAAGCCAAAGTGAGGAAATTAAAGATTTTACCAACATCTGAAGTCTAAAATTGACCAAACATGCAATTAAGATGTGTTGATTATCACTGGTGACTGGAATGCAAAAGTTGGAAACAAAGAAGAATAGTTGGAAAATATGGCCTTGGTGATAGAAATAGCGCTGGAGAGCACATGATAGAATTTTGCAAGACCAATGACTTATTCATAGCAAATACTTTTTTTTTTTTTTCAACAACACAAATGGCAGCTATATATGTGGACTTCACCAGATGGAGTACACAGGAATCAGATCGACTACATCTGTGGAAAGAGGAGATGGAGAAGCTCAATATCTAGGCCAGGAGCTGACTGTGGAACAGATCATCAACTTCTCATAAGCAAGTTCAAGTTGAAGCTGAAGACAATTAACACAAGAGCCAAAATATGACCTTGAATATATCCCTCCTGAATTTAGAGGCCATCTAAAGATTAGATTTGATGCATTGAACACTAAGGACCAAAAACCAGAGGAATTATGGGATGATATCAAGAACATCATCCATGAAGAAAGCAAAAGATCATTAAAAAGACAGGAAAGGAAGAATGGATTCTGAAACTTGCCCTTGAATAGAGAGTTGGTAAAGCAAATGGAAGAAATGACAGGATAAATGAGCTGAAAAGATTTCAAAGAGTAACTCAAGAAGACAATGTCAATTATTATAATGAAGTTTGCAATGACCTGGAGTTAGAAAACTAAAAGAGAATAATATGCTTTGCATTTCTCAAGCTGAGAGAACTGAAGAAAAAAATTCAAGCCTTGAGTTGTAGTATTGAAAGATTCTATGGACAAAATATTGAATGATACAAGAAACATCAAAAGAAGATGGAAGGAATATACAGTCACTGTGCCAAAAAGAATTGGTCAAACTTCACCTATTTCAGGAGGTGGCATATGATCAAAAACTAATGGTATTGAAGGAAGAAGTCAAAGCTGCACTGAAGGAACTGGCAAAGAAGAAGGCTCCAGGAATTGACACAATACCCATTAAGATGTTTCAACAAACAGATGCTGCACTGTAGACACTCATTGGTCTATGCCAAGAAATTTGGAAGACAGCTACCTGGCCAAATGACTGGAAAAGATCCATATTTATATCCATTCCAAAGAAAGGTGACCCACAGAATGTGGAAATTATAAAAAGTTATCATTAATATCACATGCAAGTAAAATCTTGCTGAAGATAATTATAAAACAGTTGAAGCAGAACTTCCAGAAACACAAGCTGGATTCAGAAGAGGAAGTAGAACAAGGGATATCACTGTTGATGTCAGATGGATCTTGGCTGAAAGAAAAGAGTACCAGAATGACGTTTACTTGTGTTTTATTGATTATGCAAAAGCATTCAATTGTGTGGATTATAGCAAATTATGGATAACATTGAGAAGAATGGAAATTACAGACCACTTGATTATGCTCATCAGGAACCTGTACATTTGACTAGAGCAAGGGGATATTGCATGGTTTAAAATCAGGAAGGGAGTGTGTCAGGGTTGTATCCTTTCACCATACTTATTCAATCTGTATGCTGAACAAATAATCCAAGAAGCTGGACCATCTGTGGAAGAACATGGCATCACGATTGGAGGAAGACTTATTAATAACCTGTGATATGCAGATGACACAATTTTGCTTGCTGAAAGTGAGGATGCCTTGAAGCACTTACTGATCAAGGTTAAAGATGGCAGTCTACAGTATGGATTACATCTCAACATAAAGAAAACAAAATGAAAATGCTCACAATTGGAACAATAAGCAGCATCACAATAAATGGTGAAAAGATTGAAGTTGTTAAAGATTTCATATTACTTGGTTCCATAATCAACACAAATTAAAGCAGCAGTCACGGCATCATACAACATATTGCACTGGGAAAATCTGCTAACCATTGGGGAATTTGCTGAACTTGAGCTGCAGGCCTGTGAGTAATAGTATAACGAACGTCATCATTAGCAACCTACTCAAAGCCCTGGGAATGGCTACTGTCAACTCGGAGCTTCTTTTTTCTCTTTTCTTCCTCCTTTCCCCACCTCTCCCTTGCCTCATCCAATAGAAATCCACATTAAGCCACCACAACACCTGCTGGCTTGAATCCTAAACCCCCTTCACAACAAACAGACCATCATCCACACTCCACACAGTGATTCCATCATCACAAAGAAAATTGCAGAGCAACCCAGCACACTTGAATTAACAACCAAAAAAAAAAATAAAATACCCCAGCTCTACCATTGCAAAAATATTAAATCACAAAATTAAGACAAAACAAATCAATACATAACTAATAGTTAAAGACAACTTCAAAACGTTTAGGAAACAATAGACAACCTCAAATCAAACAAACAAACAAACAAACAAAAAAAAAAAAACAAGATAAGACAATAGAAATAAAAAACCAAACAAAGGTTTCATTAAACTTTGAGGAAGAGGAGGCAATAAAATTATGAGAAGGAATTTAGAAGGTATGTTTATAGAACTCTACAAGAGGTTAAGGAAACCCCAAACAGAAGCAAGGAGAACACAGACAGTAACCTGGAAGAACTCAGGAAAACCATTCAAGAACAAAATAACTAGATTAATACACAATTAGAACTCATACAAAAACAGCAGTTAGAAATCCAGAAGATGAATACCGAAATTAGAGAATTAAACAACACAGTGGAAGGACAAAAGAATAGGCTGGAACTGGCTGAAGAACACATTTCCCAGCTAGAAGATAAATTCTTTGACATCAGCCTGTATGAAGAAAAATCAGAACAAAGATTTAAGAGAAATGAAGAGAACCTAAGAGTTATATGGGATGACATGAAAAGAAACAACATACATTTCATTGGAATTCCATAACAAGAAGAG
>NW_006921680.1:8126845-8128374 GCF_000298275.1 Orycteropus afer afer
TCAAACAGTTAGGCTGAGTTCTGATTACTCAGCAGAAGCCATGCAGCCAAGAAGGCAATGGGATGGCATATATAAAACACTGAAGGAAAAGAACGTCCAACTAAGAATCCTATATCCAGCCAAATTGTCCATCAAATATGAGGGTGAAATCAAGACATTCTCAGACAAACAGAAATTAAGGGATTTTGTGAAAACCAGACAAACTCTACAAGAAATGCTTAAGGAAGTCCTTCCAATAGAGAACCCACAACAGAGAACAACAAAATCAAGATGCATGACATCAACACTAAAACCAAAACAGAAATAGACACTCAAAATAAGACCATAAAACACTGCACACTAAAAAAGAAGGAAGTCAATCTGCACATGACAACAGCAACTAACCAAATAGAGGGAATTAAAGTTCTAGGTATAAACTTTCAAATGGAGAGGAAAACAGGACACTAGAACAGACTGTTCCAAAAATATAGAGACAAAAATTCATTTGAAGTTAACCACAGGGAAATTAACAATCCCCCTAAGCAAACCCAGAAAGAGGGAAAACATATGGGTTTAGTAAATATAAAACCAATAATAAAGAAGAAAAGAGAGAAAACACTTGACATTAAAATGAGCTCAGCATGGAAAAGTATATGGACCAAGGAAACTCCAATAACATGAGAAAAAAACACAATAGAATGACAGCAATCAATTAATACCTATCACTAATTACACTCATTGTGAATGGCCTAAATGCACCAATCAAGAGAAAGAGAATGGCAGACTGAATAAGAAAAGAAGACCCATTGATAGGTTTCCTAGAAGAGATCCACCTTAGACACAAAGATAAAAACAAATTAAGAGTTAAGGGGTGGAAAGAATATGTATATACAGAGCATTCCACCCAACAAAAGCACAATTCACATTCTTCTCCAATGTACATGGATAATTCTCCAGAATAGATCATATGTCAGAACATAAAACTAGCTTCAATAAATTAAAAAACATTGAAATACTACAAATCATCTTCTCAGACCACAATGCTATAAAATTAGAAATTGATAAGAAAGATCAAGGAAAAAACATTAAACATGGGGAAGTTGAACAATACACAGCTCAAAAACTACTAGGTAATAGAAGAAATAAAAAGTGAAATGAAAAAATTCCTAGAAACAAAAGAGAATGAAGATACATCTAACCAAAACCTATGGGACACAGCAAAAGCAGTACTCAGAGATCAATTTATAGCAATAAATGCATACATCAAAAAAGAAAATCAAAGATAAGTCCCTTGTCAGATATATCATTGTTGAATATTTTTTCCCAATCTGTAGGTTCTCTTTTGACTTTCTTGGAGAAGTCTTTGGAAGCACATAAAAATTTAATTTTGAGAAGGTCCCATTCATCAGTTTCTCTTCTGCTGTTTGTGCATTTTGGGTTGTGCTCGATAGTCTATTTATGGCATATATTGTTGTTGTTGTTGTTATGTGCCATCGAGTCGGCCCTGACTCATAGTGACCCCTTCTTGGGTTTCCGAGGCAGTATCACTA
>NW_006921680.1:8129139-8161612 GCF_000298275.1 Orycteropus afer afer
GGGTTTGAACCGCCAACCTTCTGGTTAGCAGTCAAGTGCCTTAGGCACTAGGCTACTAGAGCTCCCTCCCATTTTATATGGCTAGTTAATTATTTTAGAAGGAAGGGGCATTGCTTTCCTTTTCCAAAAGTTACTGATTTATCTTATTTTTGTGTTTTCTTTTTTCAAATATACCAGCCATAATGTTGGGTTATTTTTTAAAATTAAAGTTTTTATTTTGATGTAATTATATATTCATATGCATTGTAAAAAATACACACAGAAATCCTATGAACTCTTTCCTCATATTCCACAATGGTAGTAAGATGTTGATAAACTAGTACAATATCACAACCATGGTGTTGACGTTTTCTGATGTAGAAATGTCAGGCTATAGATAAAGTCAAGATATAGAACATTTTCATCATCACCAGCATCCATGTTGCTCTTTTGTGGACACGTGCTTTTTTACTGTCCTCTACTCACTCCTTAACCCTTCGAACCACTAACAAGCTCTTCATTTCTATAATTTTATCATGTCAAGATGAATAATACAGTATGTAAACTTTTGGGGTTGCTTTTCTTTTTTTTTTCATTCAGCATAATTCTCTAGAGAGTATTTCAAGTTGTTGTTTATATTAATAGATTGTTCCATTGCATGGAATATATGCTTTTATTATTGCATAATATTCCAAAGCATATGCCACAGTTTGTGTAAACATTTACACATTGAAGGAAATCTTAGTTGTTCTAGTTTTTTACTATTACAAGTAAGACTACTATAAACTTCTGTATGTTGTTTTCTGTATAAATATAAATATTAATTCCTCTGTAATAAATGCCTAAGAGTGAAGTTGTTGGGTGGCATGATAGTACCATGTTTGTTTTTAAAGAAACTAAACTATTTTCTAGAGGCTGTGCTGCTTTGCATTTTCACCAGGAATATATGAATGATTCAGTTTCTCTACATCCTTGCCAGCATTTGGTATTATCATTACTTTTATATTTTTGAAAATTTTAGCCATTCTGATAGATGTGTAGTAATATCTCATTGTGGTTTTAGTGTTCATTTCCCTAATGGCTCATGATATTGAACATTTTTCATATGCTTATCTACCATGTGTCTCTTGAAGTATCTCTTCATGACGGTTCATTTTCTAAAGGATTTTTTTTTTTTACTGTTCAATTTTGATAATTCTTTGTATATTCTAGATGCTAGTCTTTTGTTGGATACATGGTTTGTAAATTTTTTTTTTTCATTGTGTAACTTGTCTTTATATTCACTTAAAATCAGTTGAGCATATATATATGTGTTTCTTCTAGGTTCCCTAACCTGCTCTATTGTTCCAGGTATCTCTTTCTCCACCAATAGCACACTTTTATAATTAAGGTAGCTTTACCAGTTTGGGTAGAGTGATTCTTACTACTTTACTCTTCTTTGGTAATATATTTTAGCTGTTCTAGTTCATTTGTTATTCTATATACATTTTAGAATACTCTTATCCATATCTGCAAAAAATATTGCTAAAATTTTGATAGGAGTCAATTTTAGAAGAATTGATATTTTTACTATGCCTGGTCTTTCCATCAATGAACATGGTATGTCTCTCCATTTATTTAGATGTACTTTGATTTCTTTGCTCAGTGTTGTGCTATTTTCAGCATACAATTGCTGTACATATCTTGTTAGATTTATACTTAAATATATTTAATTTTATTGAGCCATTATAAATAGTACCATATTTTTAATTTCAATGTCCATGTGCTCATTACTAACATATAGGAGTACAGTTGATTTTTATATATTCATTTTTTATACTGTGACTTTGCTGAACTTATTCATCTTAGTTTTTTTGGGGAGATTCTTTGGCATTTTCTATGTAGATAACTATGTCATCTATAAGTAGGCGACAGTTTTATTTCTTCCTTTCTGATATATACTCTTTTTATTTCCTTTCCTTTCTATATTTCAGTGGGTAGAACTTCTAGCACTATATTGAAGAAGAACAGTGATAGCAGGTATCCTTGCCTTATTCTTAATGTTAGATAGCAAATATTCATTCAGTATACTAGCTGTAAATTTTTTGTAGACACTCTTTATCAAGTTGAGGACATTACCCTTTATTCCTCTTTTCCTGAAAGTGTTGACTGCAAATGAGTATCTAATTTTGTCAAATGCTTTTTCTTTAACCATCAAACGTAATTTAGAAAGCTCAAGAGATGATCCTTATTTTATCTGCTTTACCTTTTATCTCATACTTGTTTCTACTTTCACTTTGGCCATTCCTTTCTGAAGTTACTATTTTAAATTTCTTTTCAGATCTGTATTTCTTCTGCTACCAGCCACTACTTATCAACTGAATTAGGTTCAATATATGGCAGAGCTTTACTCTATTTGCCTCTGGAAGAAAATGAAATCTAATTTTCATATTTTTATACAAAGATAACAAGGATAATAAAATCCTGAAATGTGAAAAGGAGTGTGAAAAAGAGCATTTATGATACATTCAGAGATTTTTATGATACACACTTGATGTGTATACTGATTTACTATGAGATCTTGACATTGTCATGTAACATTAAGATTGAAAAATAAGTAAAGACAGTGTTTCCATCTTATGATAATTTTCACTAAAGGATAGGCCTGAATAAAAGCCAGCTGAACTTATGCCAGTCCCTAGGCATATGTGCAAGGAATTGAACAGGCATTAAAGAGAAAAAACAAAACAAAACAGTAAATAACATAATTGAAGTAGACAGATGCTGCAGGTGAGTGTGGCTTTTACTTAAAATAAAAAGTTAACTATACTTTCATTACCTTGACTTTACCTTTTAGACTTCCAAATTTTCATTCCCTAAATAACAATTCACATGATGATATTTTATTCTTTATATTCTTTCATTGTTTTCATTTCTTTCTCTCCTGCCAATTTTGCTGCAAAGTTAGCAGAAGTATCAATCTAGTTGTTTTAAAGTACTTTGGTATTATATGGTAATAACAAATGTAAAAAAACAATTTGTTTTGTTATTGTTCAGAATTTGTGTTCAGAAAGTTGTGTGGGGCATTAATCATTATATTGTAGACTGTGATTTGAAAATCTCTGGTCTACTTTTATGTGGTAGACCTTACTTCTTTAGGGGCACTTCCCACATTGAGTCTTTATTTATTGACTTGCTTCTCTTCCCATGAGAATGTGAGCTCCTGGAAGACTGACACCAGCACCTTGTTAGCTAAACTAAAACTAATTTATTTTTTAAAGAGATAATTTTTATTCCAAAGTTTATCCATGACTTTTTATAAATGGTAATTCTAGAGAAAATGAATTGGGTATGGTTTGTGGCAGAAATATTGTTTTATCTTCAGTTGTGAAGTGTAAATAAACTGTAGTGTGTATCACTCCATTAACTGACACATATTTGACATCTATGTTGGATTCTGCACTCTACTGGTCATTGTGGGGAGGAAAAAATATGTAAAATATAAGCCCATCATCTGAGGAGTGTCTAATTGAGTTTGGATGATAAGACTAATGCATGAAACAGTTTAGATGAATTTAAAATTGTGTACAATGTGGACCTAAATTGCATGATATAGAGAGTATCTGTGTTAGCTTTAAAGTACAGGCAAATCACAGAATCCTAGAGGATCAGGGAAAGGCTTCTTGATTAGGTGAGATTTGAGTAGGGTCCTGAAGAATGGGGTAAAGTTTAGGTGTTGCTGTTGTTTGGTGCTGCTGGGTTGGTAACAACTCATATCGACCTTATGTATCCTCATTACCATTGGTGTGTTGAGCCTATTGTTGCGGCCACTGTGTCAACCCATATCACGGAAGGTATTCCTCTTTTTCACTACCCTCTACTTTACCAAGAATGATACCCTTCTCCAGGGACTCGTACCTTCTGACAACCTGACCAAAGTATGGGAGGTGAAGTTTCACTTTCCTTGCTTCTAAGGAGCATTATGGTTGTACCTCATCCAAGGCAGATTTGTTTGTTCTACTGGAAATCTATAGTATATTCAAAATTCTTCAAACTACAGACACCATAGTTCAAATGCATCAATTCTTCATTCATCTTTCTTATACTTTGTCCAGCTTTCACATGCATATGGGGTGACTGCAAATATTGTGGCTTGGGTGAGGTACACCAAAGTCTTCAAAGTGCCATCTTTGCTCTTTAACCCTTTAAAGAGGTCTTTTGCAGAAGATTAGCCCAAAGCAATGTGTCATTTGATTTCTTGACTGCTGTTTCCAAGGGCATTGATTGTGGATAAAGGTAAAATGAAATCAGTGACAACTTCAATTTTTTCTCCATTTACCATGATGTTGCTTATTGCTTCAGTTGTGAGGATTTTTTTCTTTTCTTTATGTTGAGGTGTAACCCATACTGTAGTCTTTAATCTTCATCAGTCAGTGCTTCAAGTTATCCTCACTTTCACCAAGAAAAGTTGTATCATATGCATATTGCACGTTGTTAATAAATTTTCCATTAATCCTGAGATGCTTCATATAGTCCAGCTTCTCAGATTATTTTTGCTCAGCATATATATTGATTAATATGGTGCAAGGAAACAATTCTGAGACACGTGTTTCCTGATTTTAAACCATGTAGCACTTCCTTGTTCTGTTCAAATGATTCTCCCTTGGCCTATGTACAGGTTCCTCATGAACACAATTAAATATTATGGAATTCCCACTATTTGCATTGATATATATACTTTGTTATAATTCCCATGAGGAATATCATTATTGATGCTAGGTAGATCTTGGTTGAAAGCAGAGAAAGCACAAGAAAGATATTTACCTCTGTTTTATTGACTATGCAAAGGCATTTGGCTGTGTGGATCATAAAGTTTGGAAGAGGAGGAGAAACCTTTGATGATTTTGAGAAAATGAGGAATTTCCTAAAGAAGAAAATTTCAAATGGGAAATAAATTTTTTTTAAGTCATGGAAAAAAAAGAAGGGCTCTAAAAAAGAATAGTTCTCTAGAACCATTGAATCTTTTGAAATCTGTGCTACCTTGTCTGTTATATGGTTAGGGTAAATAGGACTCCTTATAGGGATATTGAGTGACATAATTATCATAAGGAAAATTATTTTTTTGGGGAATGTGGTAGTCAGGATAATGACTATCCAAGTTGGCAGGTCAATTTTAATCTCTGTAGTTAGAAGATATTCAATGAGCAAAGATTGTAGCTTGTAAATGAAGGGTGGTAATCAGAGCATTGGGGAAGAGAGAAAAATCAACAAGCAGAGCTGCATTATGCCTGTGTTCCTAACTTGTATGATCCCCAATGTCACACTGCTTAAACCTTTTGACCAGTGAGCTCATTAAGGGAAGGATTTCTGGTTAAGGATTTATTTTTCCAAACCATTGCTAAATACTTGGGCACTAGCATCAGTAAATATCTTTAAATTTGAAAGATTATGCCCATGTGTAAATTTAATACATAAGCATTTAATTATGTAAGTCATGTATTTTTGGTATACATTTTGAATATGTGATTTATGCAATGTTGGCTTTAAGAAAATTGGCATGTATACATATGTTGAAGAAGGTTTAGAATTTTTATAAACATAAATTATATATAAAAAATATATTTTATATACCCCAGTAATGCTATCAATCTTTCTAACATATTTTAAGGAGGAAACCTATTTCCACATTGTGAGTCTCAAGAATAAGTGGGAAAAAAATCCATAAAACATAATTCTCTAGTTTTCCATAGAAAATGTTCACTCTGCTCCATATGTGCCTTGAATTTTATAATTAAATGCATGCCTGGACCAATGTCATCTGAATTTTAAAGGTTATGTACATAGAATGTCATAACAACCATTTAAAACACATCAGTAAAGCAAAGTATTGGCCAAGATGAGTTCTCAAGTTTCTACCATGCTCAACATTAACTAATTCTATGAATGAGAAAAATTCAGAGTTTGGTTTACACTCGAAATGACCAGATCAAATTTTGCAAGACTAATGACTTATTCATTGCAAATACATGCTTTCAACAATATACACAGTGACATACATGTGTACCTTACCAAACGGAATACACAGGAATCAAATCAACTACATCTGTGCAAAACATGATGGAGAAGCTCAATATCATCAGTCAGAACAAAGCCCAACACTGACTGTGGAACCAAGCATTAATTGCTCATATGCAAGTTCAAGTTGAAACTGATGAAAATTAAAATAAGTTCACAAGAGCTAAAATATGATCTTGGGTATATTCCACCTGAATTTAGAAACCATCTAAAGAATAGATTTGATGTTTTGACCAGAATGACTGAAGACCAGAAGAGTTGTGGGATTACATCAAGGACATCATACATGAAGAAAGCAAAAGATCTTTAAATAGTCAAAAAACACAGAAAAGACCAATATGGATGTCAGAAGAAACCCTGAAACTTGCTCTTAAACCTCAGGAGCTCTGGTGGTTTAGTGGTTAAAGCATTTGACTGTTAACCAAAAGGTCAGTGGTTCAAACCCACCAGCTAGCTACTCCATGGAACAAAGATGAGGTAGTCTGCTTCTGTAAAGTAAATTGGTGAAATGATTAAATAGAAGAGATTAACAGAAGATTTCAAAGGGAAACTTGAGAAGACTAAGTAAAATATTGTAATGAAATGTGCAAAAGACCTGGAGTTAGAAAACCCAAAAGGAAAAACACACAGTCTTTCTCAAGCTGAAAGAATTGAAGAAAAAATTCAAGCCTCAAGTTGCAATATTAAAGGATTCTATAGGCAAAATATTGAATGATTCAGGAAGCATCAAAACAACATGGAAAGAATACACAGAGTCATTGAACCAAAAAGAATTGGTTGATGTTCAATCATTTTAGAAGGTAGCATATGATGAAAAATTGAAGGCACTGAAAGAATTCCAAGGTGCACTGAAAGTATTGGTGATAAACAAAGCTCCAGGAATTGACAGAATACCCATTGAGATATTTCAAGAAATGAATGCAATCTTGGAAATGCTTACTCAGTTATGTTAAGAAACTTGAAAGATAGCTACTTGATTAACTGACTGGATGAGATACATTTTTTTGTGCCCCATCCAAAGAAGTGTGATCCAATAGAATGCAGAAATTAAAATTTTGCCAAAGATAATTAGAAATTTATTACAGCAGTACATGGAACTGCCAGAAATTCAAGCTGGATACAGAAGAGAACATGGTTGAGTGATAGCACTGTTTGTCAGATGGATCTTTGCTAAAAGCAAAAATACCAGAAAGATGTTTACCTGTGTTTTACTGAGTATTCAAAGGTTTTCAACTATTTAGATCACAACAAACTATGGATAACATTTTGTAGAATAGGAATTCCAGAACACTTACGTGTGTTCAGACCAAGAGGCAGTTTTTCAAACATAACAAGGGGATACTGTGTGCTTTAAAATAAGGAAAGGTGTGCATCAGAGTTATATCTTTTCACCACACTTATTGGGCCTGTATGTTGAGCAAATAAACTGAGAAGCTGGTCTGTATGGAGAATGCGGCATCAGGATTGGGGGAAGACTTATTAACAAGCTGTGATATGTAGATAACCCAATCTTACTTAATGAAAACAAACAGGACTTGAAGCACTTACTGATGAAGTTCAATCACTACAGCCTTCAGTATGGATTACACCCCAACACCCACCAGCCACTCCTCGGAAGGAAGGTCGGGCAATCCTACTTCCATAGTGATACTACCTCGGAAACCCAAGGAGGGGTCGCTATGAGTCGGGGCCGACTCGACGGCTAATAACAACAACAACAACAACATAAAGAAAATAAAAATCCTCATAACTGGACCAATACGAAACATCAGGATAAATGGAAAAAAAAAAATTGAAGCTGTCAGGATTTCTTTTTACTTTGATCCACAATCAACACCCATGGAAGCAGCAGTCAAGAAATTAAAGGACATATTGCATTGGGCAAAAGACCTCTTGAAAATGTTAAAAAGCAAAGATACCACTTTTTGACATTTTTTTTGAGGACTAAGTTGTGCTTCACCCAAGTCATTGGTATTTTCAATTGCCTCATATACATGCAAAAGCTGGGCAATGTATAAGAAAGACTGAAGAAGAATTGCTGCATTTGTATTACGGTGTTCCTGAGGAATATTGCTATACAGAATGCCAGATGAATGAACACATTTTTCTTGGAAGAAGTATAGTCAGAATGTTTCTTAGAAGGGAGGATGGCAATCTTTCCTCTCATGTACTTTGGACATGTTATCAGGGAGGGACCAGTCTGTAGAGAAGAACATCATGCTTGGTAAAGTAGATGGTCAATGCAGAAGAAGAAGGCCCTCAAGAAATGGACACAGTGGCTGGAACAATGGGCTCAAACATAGTGATGACTGTGAGGAGAGCACAGGACTGGGCAGTGTTTTATTTTCTTGTATATAGGGTCATTATTGGTTGGAACTGACTCAATGGCACCTGACAACAAGAAGGACAACAAGAAGAAATGACCAGGTTAGCTAGATTTTTTTTTTTTTTAACTGCATCCCCAGATTTTGGGTCATGCAGACACAACTTCTTGTGAAGTAGCAAATCCCTCTGATCAAAAGTGGCAGTAATGGTAGCAGAGTGCTGGGGGAGGCCACTGTCCCACTGCCATTTATCTGTACACCAAATGTTTGCATGAGAAATTTGTAAAGAATTTTATACTTGGAGCTTGTTTTGTCTCTAACTTTTTGAAACAAGAGACTATTTATCGCCAAGTTCAGAATGGTCTTCAACTTTATGCATTTTGCAATTTGTATCCAAATTTGTGTCTGCTGGATTTTACTTTGGTCATGTTGGCAACACATGACTTTTTGATTCTGAGACAGACTAATTAGAAGGTGCATAGTCATCAAATTGCTAACCACACATTTTAGGGAGCTAAGTGTAAATAAATCAAAATCATATGAAGTAAGTTTATTGAAAAAATCATGTTAATTTAAAATATTAATGGAAATAAATCACTGCCAAGATGGCTTTTTTTTTTCTTAAAAGCAAAAACACTTAAAATCATTATTTACTGAACCTGAAATTGTAGTTGAGCTTGTCATTTTCTATTGGCAAGGGAAAAAAACCTCAAATTGGCAAAACATTGGACAGAAAAATACTCCAATTAAAAATATAAAAGGCAAAATAAAGTTGTCTTTCTTACATTATACCTTATGTTATCTTAAAGTATAAAATTTTCCCGTTTAGAATCAGAGAATGTTCTTTTAGCACTGGGAGGGCCTTGAAGATGGTTCAGACATGGTACTGGCAACTTGTGCTGAGACCATTTCTACGAGAGAACACTCTAGCAGCCCACTTCACATTTAATGGACATTTAGTCTCTCTGGGGTTTACACCAATTGGTGTTTACCACTAAAGACTTTATGAAACTTTTTCTAAGCACAGTTTGTTTTAGTTTATAGTTATTTGATTTTCAAGAGGAGAAACCCACAAATGTTATCTCAAGAACAAATGAGTTTGTTATAATGATTCACGTGTACTAGAACTAAAACAGAGAAGCTAGAAGGAACAGAGCCAGCCTTCTAGGACTTCATTTTTTCCCTCCCTCCTTCCATTCTTTCTTCTGTCTGTCTCAGCATTTTGGCTGCCCTCTGAAGTTTGTTCCATTTGCTTCTCTCTACTACTAAACTTGCTCTTTATACAAGGAGTTTTGCTCCCTCATCATTTTACTGTATATGTGGCCTTGGTTTGCCATGGATCAACTGTATCTGCTAGTTTCCTTTTAGCTTCTGTTTCTATTACTAACTGGATTAGTCTTTCTGCGTTTTCCAATACAAATTCCCATTTAGGAGAGGCAGGTGAGACTCATCTTTCTACTCCAGGTGCTAGCATAGGTGGCTATATCAGGGACTGGATGCCCTTGAGTCACATCAAGTACTGGTTCAATTATCCCCAATTGGAAGGGTGTCATGTGATATAAACCATGGCTATTACATGGGTATCCAGAACGTAGGACTGTGGTAGAGGTGGTATCTCTTTCAAGTGGGCAGTAGTTGACACCCCCAGTAAACATTCCTTAAATTTTTTGAAGTCTGTTTTGGTATATATTTAATTTTGTGGAGTCCCAGGCTTTTCAACTGTTGCTCACAAGACATGGTTTTCAGCATCTTCACTGCACTTGTTAATACTTTAATTGATTTTTATCCCTCATAAAATGACACTTGGAAATTAAAAACTCATTTTGTGTTGACCTGACCAATGAGGTTTAGAACAAGAATACCACCTCTAATGTTCTGATATTTTGCTTCAATTAATTTCACCCAAAATTCAGTCAGCTTTTTCTGAGAGTCATCTAGTTTTGTTGACTCCCAGAACTTACTATTGACTTAAACCTCTAAGTCCTTTTTTGCACATGCTACTAAGGCAGCCTTCTTCCCATCTCATGTAAAATTGACTATCTGTACTCAAGTTCCATCTTAGGGTATATGGTAAATACATCATACTGTCATTACAGTATGCAATATAGCATATTTTACACAATACCTCTAGTGGGGTCTGGAACACCACTTAGTAATCAAACATTAACATTTCCACAGTTAAACATATGAATAACCTCACATCAACTCAGATGCCAAATGAGTTTGGTCAAGTTTTGCTGCCTAATGAATATTTGGTTTTCAAAGACGTTTGGATATCAGATACATGAGTAAGGGATTATGGGCCTGAAATGTAAAAACACTTAGAACAATACTTTCTTCATAATGAGCACGATATATTGAATACTTGTTAGTTATTACAAATGTTAGCTATTATTTCTAAAAACTTCTTTCAGTTTGGCAATGATTCATCATTCTCCACTCAAGTTGGAAAAAAAAATTCATTCAGAAGGAAGGACCGCACGGTTTTTCTGGGTTAAATAACTCCTTAATCATGATACAAGCCAATCTCCAAGTTACAAAGTTCAGAAATGCCACATGTCTTTTCAAGAACTAATTTTTTTAACTGAATAGAAAATACCAACAAAAATGGGAATTTAGTGAATCATCTGTTATGCCCATGTAGGTAGAAATGTAGTTCTATTTATTGGGCAGAATCATCTGATATGTTGAATGCTGAGAAATTATTATACATAACAGCAAAAAATTAGAGAAATATTGGTCTGAGTTTTCAATTTCATCCTATGTGTGAATAACTCAATGGCATTGACTCATTCCCTGGAAAATTCAAAGTCTTCTATACATTGCCTGACCTATCAGCCAAACTGATCAGTCTCCTGCAGGAATCTTCATTATCAGCAGTTCTGTGAGCTTCGTCAGCTTTCTTGGATTCAATAAGCTACATTTGTCTTGAAAATTTGAGTTCTAGGGTAGAAGCAAAATTTATATTTTTGTTATTAAACTTTAAGATAAAATATTTCAAAAAAACCTCAAAAATAAAATGTAGTTAAGCCTTCATAAATTTAAAAATTGAGATTGTGTGTGCTTCTTTTCAAGTTGGATTAGTTAGTACATGTATCATGGATTTCCAGCCTACCCCTTTCTTGCTTGGACCATCATTTCTTACTCCCATATCACTAAGATAGAAAGTTTTTAAGTGACTATCTCTGATTTTTCAAAAGACTTTGGAAAACCTAATAGCACTCTTAAAAATATTACTACTTAAACTTTATAATACCAAAATTAAAATGAGTTGAATAGAACTCCTGTATTCTCCTTGAGAAATTTTATTTTTATATTTTCTAAGTATTTGTAGGGGGCTCTGGTGGCATAGTGCCTAAGGCATTTGGCTGGTAACCAGAAGCCTGGAGGTTCAAACCCACAAGCCACTCCTCAGAAGGAAGTATTTGTAGGGATATTTCTCTTGGTAGGGGTTACGGAGCTTGTTCTCTAGTCTTTTCTGACACTGGTCATAATTCTGGAGGTAGTAACAACTTTCATCTTAGCCATTTTACTCACAAAGGGTTTCAATGGACTGAGATGAAGCTATCCTTCCAGAGCCAGGGATTTTGGTTCCACTCTGTTACACTAACCATTCACTCAGAGGAGTTCAAGTTAGGGGTGCTAAAGGCCAAGTTATCAAAAGCAAAATTGGGTCCCCCTCTTACAGCCTCAAATTTTGAGCATCCAGAGGTCCACTCCTCCCACTGCCAGCCTATTTCCCCTTAATCTTAACTATACAGGACTTCAGAGAGCAGGAGTTAAGCAAAGGATATTCCCCTCCCCTCTACCACCTGTGGCATATTTCTGCCGCTACTGTAAATGGCCCCTGAGGGGGTTTCTTTTTCTACCATGTCTGTCTAGCTTATTTCTGGTGAGTTGCCTTAATTAGACTTTGTACCTTATTTTAGAACCTGACTCACAACTTCTGGGAAAATTAATATTTTTCTGTTACCATTGCTAAAATAGCTTCAGGTATTAGATTACCCATGTTGAACCTCTAGACCTTATCTATTATCTATTCATGTATGCAATAGCAAGTGCCTTCTTTACTTTCTGATATATGTGTGCATTGATATATATTGTTGTTAGTTGTTGTGGGTGGAGTCAACTCCAACTCATGGTGACTTCATATACAACAGAATCGAACTAGTATGATTAATAGGGTTTACAATGGCTAGATCACCTAGTCTTTCTTCCTAGTCTGTGGTAGTCTGAAAGTTGTGTTGAAACCTATTCAACATCTCTGCAACATACAAGCCTCCACTGAAAGAGTAGTGGTGACTGTGTGTGAGGTGCATTGGCCAAGAATTGAGCCTGATCTTTCATATAGAAGGTGAGAATTCTACCATTAAAGCACCACTGCCATCTCTCTCTCTCTCTCTCTCTCTCTCTCTCTATGTTGTTGTTATGTGCCGTCGAGTTGGCCCCGACTCATAGCGACCCCTCCTTAAGTTTCTGAGGCAGTATCACTATGGAAGTAGGATCGCCCAACCGTCTTTCCAAGGAGTGGCTGGTGGGTTTGAACCGCCAGCCTTCTGGTTAGCAGTCAAATGCCTTAGGCACTATGCTACCAGAGCTCCTTCTCTCTGTCTCTCTCTCTCTCTCTCTTTTTATATAAAATATATATACAAAAAAAAAAAAAAACCAAACCCCTGAACTCACCGTCATTAAGTCGTTTCCAACTCATAGCAACCCCCAGCGAATTTCCAAGGCTGTAAATCTTTATGCAAGCAGACTGCCTCATTTTTCTTCCCTGGAGCAGCTGGTGGGTTTGAACCATTGACCTTTTGGTTAGCAGCCAAATACCTTAACCAGTGAATCACCAGAGCTCCTTCTATATATGTACATACACACACACAGAGTACATATATATATACAATTACGGATATAAGTTTTGATATATATGTGTATGTGTATTTGAGAAGCTAGAGACTCCAGCCGCTCATTCCTGTAAACATTTAAACCAAGCCAAAGACTCCATCTAAACCGAAGGCAAAACTATTGATATTTGTGACAGGAAGGTAACCATTTTGCCTTTTAAAATCTTGTGAAATTAAGTTTGTTTTGAGAAAGTATCGCTCTCTTGCTAACTAAAAAGGAAGAATTCAAGTACAAATTTAAAACCATTATAGGAAATACAATATATAAAAATAATGAAGCCAGGAGTAAAAATAAATACTTAGAAATACCTAATATTACTCTGAACCAGTTTCAGTTTCTAATAATTCCCACAGGAAACACCCAAATGAGACAATACATATGTGAAGCAGCTTTACAGAGGCATAAAGACTCTTTGAAATGCATTTTTTTATTATTTGCATTGCTGACTTCTGCTATTCCATTGTCACATACCTTGGCCCAGATTTTTATCCCCCAGAGCCAGGAGACCAGATTAACAACAATCTCCAGAGGGCAGACCTCCAGGGATTTTGTAGGTGGGGGTGGAGAACTGGCTGTTGTGCACAAACTGGGAGGTTCGATCTGGGACTTCTCCTTGCCTCTGATTCCCACAACCAAGCACAGGAAGTCTGAGCACAGCCCAGTGGATTGCTTTAAACACCCTGAAGTTCCTCTGAGAGATGCACGGAACTCCTTCCAGGATGGCATCTAGAAGAAAATGGCATGCTTGGGACACAAAATGGCAACCCAAGAAGGCCTGAAAAGGTGCAAGCCAAAGAATCACATGTAACCAGCCATTCCAGTGATTTATAACAAAAAATGAGTGGAAGCCTATAGATTGAGGGGATGTCTACTTTCTTATTAAACACTCATATTATTTTGCTTGACAGAGTCTGACAACCTCTCTCTATAACTTTGTAATTACAAGCATGGGATGTGGACCCAATGGACCTAAAATGAATCTTGACTCTTACTAGCTGTGTGATCTTGGGCAAGATATGTAACATCTCTGGGCTTGTTTCCTCATGTGTAAAATGGGCTAATATTAGTTTCTACACAATACCTCTGGCAGCGTAGTGCCTAAAGCATTTGAGTGCTAACCAGAAGGATGGTGGGTCAAACCCACCAGCCAATGCATGGAAAGAAGACTTGACAATCTACTTCTATAAAGATTTACAGCCTCGGAAACCCAGTGGTGGTCACTATGACTTGGAAACAACTCAGTGGCAGTGAGTTTTTTTTTTTTTTCAATATGGTTATAGCAAGGATTAGATGTTCTAGTGCAGGTAAAACAAGCAGAATGGTTGGCACATGGTGTGTACTCAATAAATATTATTTGGTTTCAAATTGATTGTGCTATTATTGCTCCTGTCTGAGTTTGATGTGGCTCTGCCACTTCCCATTTGGTGACTTTGGGTGCATTGCTTGACTTCTTTGTATTTCAGTTTCTTCATCTGCAAAATGGGATAATAATATTATCTATTTCATAGGATTTTTATGAGGATTAAATACCCATGAAGCCCTTAGATGAGTGCTTGGCTCCTTACTGTTATGGTTGCCTTGAGTTGGTTCTGACTCACAATGACCCTATGTATACAAGGATGAAACCAGAATGAAACACTGCCTGGTCCTGCACCATCTGCCCAATTGTTGTTATGTTTGAGCCCATAGTTGCAGCCACTGTGTCAATTGATGGCATCTAAATAATTATCATTACACTGATCAAATTGAAGAGAAGTCCCCCTTCTCTTCACTTATGAAATCCAAAACCAAGAATTTAAGTTCCAAAGAAATATATTTTTAAGGCTACGGAAACATTGAATCAATAAACTACACTTCAGTTAAAAACAATAGATTATCCTATAAATCTTGGCATAATTTATTTACTGAAACAATCTCGGTTTTGAAAACAATAACATATTGCATTTTAATTCCTAGAATTGAGATTTTCATAAATATTAACCTATTTCTTAAAACTTCCACTGTATAAAGCTCACAGGCAAACCTCCAGGCAATCAAAAGTTTGTCTCAGCAAAATCTGAAATAATAATAAAAAGGACATTGGACTGACTACATATGCTGAAAATGGAATTATGTAAATTAATACCTGAGCTTCAGCAAGTAAAGTCACAATATTCACAGATAAAAAACTCCATCTTTAATTTCATTGTGAGGGGAATATGGAGCATAGAGAAATGGGGGGACTTCAGATCCCTCCACCACCAGGCTTGTAGCTGTGATGGATTATGGGTCAGGGAGTGTCCTTAGGGACTTAGAGCAGGGGTTCCTAAACTTTCTTTGGGTCATGCTCTTCTTGGAGTACTCACTAGAAATCTGTGGATCATCTCTCCTGAACATTGCAATGTTTTTTTGTTTTTCCATCGGCTTTTTAGGAAGATTTAAAGCCTGCCAGAACCCCAGGTTGAGAACTCTTCCTTAGAGAAGCTGGGCTCCATACCTTGGGAGTGGAGCAGAGTCTGAATCAGGAGAATAGGCTCTTCTGGGATCTACAGAACTTTTTTTATTCTCCCTGTGCAAGGGTGACAAGTCACTCTTGAATGGCAATATTATAGCAGTCTTGATGGTGGATGAGTGGGTCCCTGGCAGTTATGTGTGCACACACACATATATAGATGTATTGGAGTAGGTAATTAATAACATCACTTTTGTGTACTTGATATGAGCTGAGTTATATCACTTTATCTTTGTAAGCCCTTGAAGTAGATTTTCTCCTTTTCCAGCTTATAAATAAGAAACTTGAGACTCAGAGAGAGTAGGAATTTGCCCAAAGCTACACAGCTAGTATCTGGGGAGCCAGATTTTGAACCCCAGGCTCCAGTGCCTTCATTATTCTTCCTGATGAGTGGTGGGCAATTCTTTTCTCCATTATGAGAAAAAATCCTTTGAAGACCTCCAAAAAAAAAAGAAAAGAAAAAACTAAACTCATTGCCATTGAGTCAAATCCCACTCAGAGCGACTCCTCCTTGGGTTTCCGAGGCGGAATCTCTATGAAAGTGGATTGCCCAATCTTCCTTCTGAGGAGTGGCTGGTGGGTTTGAACTGCCAGCCTTCTGGTTAGCAGTCAAATGCCTTAGGCACCAGACCACCAGAACTCCTTGAAGACCTCCATCCAGGTGATAACTTTATCAGTGAAATTTCTATTTTATTTCATTTTAAAAGTAATTTTGTGGGTTATTGTCATCTATCTTATTTGTATACAGAATTTCATTCTTGTAAGCTTTCATTCTTTGGTGAGAAATAACAATGTCAACTTGCATTTATTTGATAATTTTCTTCTAATGACTCCTGACAATTCTAAAATTTTTTAGTGATTTGAAAGTATGTGAAGTGTTGAAGCCAAGTCATATCTCCCAAAGGGTTTTATTTATTTTTCCTATTAAAGAAAATTTCATTTCATGCATGCCAAATCAATCAATTAATTGATCAATCAGCATATCAGCATATACTGAGTACCTACTCTATGCCATATGTGTGTATGTATGTAAGGAGCTCTGGTGGCGTAGTGGATAAGGCACTTACTTGACTGCTAACTGGAAGGTCAGTAGTTCAAACCCACCAGCTACTCTGCAGAAAGAAGACTGGGTGATCTACTTCCGTAAAGATTTACAGCCTTGGAAACCCAATGGGGGTCGCTATGAGTCAGAAATCACTCAATGTCAGTGATTTTGTTGTTGTTGTTGTTTATGTATGTAGGTATGTATGTATATTTTGTCGTTGTTTATGTGTGTATGTATTTCAATTTTACCTTATATCCACATTGTACATTAACTTTTATTTTTATAAAGCACATCTACAAACAGAGTATTTAGGAATTTCAGTGATTGAGATAATAGCTACCATTTGAGAAGGCATTTGACTGCTAACCAGAAGGCTGGCAGTTCAAACCCACCAGCCATTCCTTGGAAGGAAGACTGGGTAATCTACTTCTGTAGTGACACCATCTCAGAAAACCAAGGAGAGGTCACTAGGAGTCAGATCTGACTTGATGGCAGTGAGGTTTTTTTTTTTTTTTTTTTGGTACTAGTTATTAGGAACCCTGGTGGTGCAGTGGTTAAACACTTGGCTGCTAAGTGGAAGGTTGGCAGTTCTAACCTACCAGCTGCTCTATGGCAGAAAGATGTGGCAGTCTGTTTCCATAAAGATTACAGCCTTGGAAACTATGGGCATTTTCACTCTGTCTTATAGAGTGGCTACGAGTCAGAATCAATTCAACAATAAAGGGTTTGTTTTGGTATACAAGTTATTATGGTCCCTGGGTGATGCATATAGTTATGTTCTTGGCTGCTCATGGAAAGGTTGTCAATTTGAGTCCACTCAGTCTCCTCAGAAGAAAGACCTGGCAGTCTACTTCCGAAAAATCAGTCATTGAAAACCCTGTGAAGCACAGTTTTACTCTGACATCCATGAGGTCATCACAAGTTAGAATTGCCTCAGTGGCAACTGGTTAATGTTAGTTATTATCAATTTGCCCTGTAGAGCCATTCTCTGTGTTTCTCTGTCTTGTATTGTTCCTTGGTGTGTATGTGTGTGTGTGTGTGTGTGTGTGTGTATGTATGTGGAGGATGGAGGCTAACCTCTACAGACTAGTTCATCTAGAATTATTTGCTTTCTGGCTTTTGGTTCTGTTTAGTCAATGGTGAGACCAGCAGGAAATTAGAAGATGGGAGTAAACGCCAAATCAAACCAAATTCACTGCCATTGAGTTGTCTCCAAGTCATAGTAACCCCTATTGGGATTCCAAGGCTGTAAATCTTTACTGAAGTAGATCACCTAGTCTTCCTTCCACGGAGTGGTTGGTGGGTTTGAAATACTGAGCTACCGGTTTGCAGTCAAGTGTCTTATCCACTACACCACCATGATATTTATCACTTTCTTTCCCTCCCTTGCCAGTCTGGCAGTGGTGAGTTCCTCTCCTGCTCTGCATGATCCCAGCTCTCTCCAGGCTCTGGAGAGACACAGTTTTGTCTTCTTGTCCTTTCAAGACTAAGGCAGACACTGGCTTCCCACTGTTGCTAGTCTCTAGATGCCTTGCTATTCCTTAGTGGTTTCTTTAGCTGTGCCCACACCCCTGTAAATAGTCCTTTATTTTGAATGTGCCATCTGTTTCCTTTATCATCCTGACAGATACAGCCTAATACTCTGTGCCAAGTACTACACTATGACTTCTACATGGAAAATCTCATGTAATATATACCTACCCTATGCAGTAGGCTCTATTATTATCATTATTATTTTTAGATTGATCAAAAGGAAACTTCGAGAGAGTTAATTGCCCAAGGTAACCCAACTTGAAAGTGACGGGGCCAGGATTCAAACTCAGGCAGTCTGATTCTAGAGCCCACCCTCTTAATCTTGGCACTTTTAATGCATATCTCTTGTTTTGTCCCCTGGGAGGCATACTCTGAGTTGAAAATTTGCAAGCAGGCAGTTTTGTGGACAGAGTGCTCTCAAGATCTACTCCTGTGGGAGAGTGAAGGAAGCAGGATTGGATAGGAAAGAAATTGAACTACAATGTATTGACAACAAAAGCCTGAGATGATCCTATGAAGAACCCTGGAGCTGGGACATCTTCCAAATTGGGGTCAGGGAGCTTGACTTTTCTACCTGTGTTGATCAGCCATTCAATTCAGGGCTTGGAGTCTCTTAAGCCAAATCAAGATCAGTAGAGAGACTCTGTTAAGAGTCTTGACTTGCCAGCACTCCCTGCAACTGGGGGAATTAGGGCCCAGTGCTGGAGGGCAGATCTGGGTGAAGCACCATAGCATCCACCACACTGTATGAAACACATATGGACCTAGTGAGTTAATAGTCTGCTCAATCATGCGTGATCTTTGAAAACTTCTACTACAATCATACATGTCTGTGGTTTCTCGGTTGTATGTGTGTGTGTGATTATATTGTGGAAAACACTGAAATAGGAATCAAGAGACTTGAATTCTGGTTCCTGCTCTGCCACTGACTTACTATGTGACTTTGTTCAATTCACTTAAAGTTTCTGGATCTCAGCTTCCTTATTCATAAATTGAAGAGTTTTGATTAGACAGTCTCTAAGGCTACTTTCAGCTGTAAAATTCTATGTTTCTATTAATTTATTAGCTTTCTAAAAGCCAGGAATAGCAAAAGTAAACATGTTGGAATGCTTTTTAAGTAAATGCTGGAGAATATTTCTTACAACCTCCGGTTAGTGACTTTCTCAAGCTCTCTCAATAAATCATGATGAACCTCATGAAAATTCACACAGCCCCAGTACTACCCAGTGTTCTCTGAAGAGCAGAAGTTCCCCCTTTTTTTCCCAGAATGCCTTTATTTGGTGGATATGAGATTTTAGAATGCTAGGCACTTCTCATTCTTTCTAAGCTTAGCTCATACAGCTGTTTTATTTTAAGAATTGTTTTGAAATAATTGCTTTTGCAGGGTCATTGTTACCATTTGAACAAGCATGGTCTTAATTTGGAGAGATATATCTTGATCAAAGCAAGAAAGAGTGGAAAATGCCCTCAGCTTCGGTTGGTGAAATGAAACTGATTCTCTAAGTATAGACAG
The DNA here is from genome assembly GCF_000298275.1 of Orycteropus afer afer. Taxonomy (NCBI): domain Eukaryota; kingdom Metazoa; phylum Chordata; class Mammalia; order Tubulidentata; family Orycteropodidae; genus Orycteropus; species Orycteropus afer. Next base: position 8,148,981 of record NW_006921680.1, read on the forward strand.
GCTAATGGAACAAACAAACAAACAAAAAGTAGACAACAAAAATGAAAGTGCAAGTATTGGTGACAGAATTATAAACAATGTTAAATATGTACTCAATATTGTGAACTTTAATTAAAACTAACATAAATATATCTCCACAGAGTAAAAGCTTACATATTTAACAAAGAAAATATAGAAATCCTTTCAGACTGATTTTTCTGAGCTGTGCATTCAATGGAAATGGAAATAACTGTTATTGTCAGTCATGTATGGTCCTACCGGTATGATTTCCCAATGTAAGCCTTATGGTCGAAGCTGCTTGAACCATAAATAAATAAATAGAAATACCTTCACTCTGGCTTCCTTACCTGACTCTCGTTAAACCCTATCAGCCACTGTAGAGGGCCTAAGAAGCAATTTCAATAAATATTTCATTACATGGGAGCCCATTTGCTGGTATTTCAAATAAATAAGTACATTTTCTGACTCAGTGGATGACAGTAGAAGGTAAAACTCTCCAGTTTCCATTTTCAGACTTTCTTTTACTTTCTGAGGAGGTCAGTCATTTTCGTTTTCCAGTGTACAACTCGATTATTTATTGGAGGAAAATGTTTTAAACCAGGAAAAGGAAAAAAAAATCCAAACAAATAATTTATTGAAGACTGTCTCCTGGCAGATTAATCCCTACTACTTGGCCAGGGTTCATTCCAGAGTGATCAGACTGGTCAACCTTAAATTGTATGTCCACAGAAAGTTGCATAAATAACCCCAAATATGGTGAACCTCTGCACTCGGTCATCTCCATGACCTTCAAAGAACATGCCAGAAAAGTAGTAAGAAAAAATATAGCCTGAGACACTCTAGTTATGGTATTTCCTAATAAATAACAACCTTTTTGCTCCTTTCATCTAAGCACATTTATCAGTTAAGACACATAGCTTTTTCCAGGTAAGTGAGTAGAAATATTGCCCTTTTCTTTGTTGGTAACCTGGAAATATAATTAGATGTATTTTAGAGCATATTTAGAAACAATATTTAGAGCCCAGTTAATTCTTAAACAATATTCTTACTTTATTATTTAATTTTTTTTATCGACATGGACATTGCCTTTAGCATATAATATGGTACATTTTAAACTTCCCCCTTCACAAAGAGACTGTGTATGTATGTGATGTGGTTGGAGAGGCAATTTCCTGAAAACTCAACCTTCCAACTTGCTTTTCCACAGGACAGGCCTTGATTTATGGATACTGACAGACTAGAACTGTCTTATCTAGAAACTTGACTGGGTCACTTTTTGCCCGACAATTTCAGTTCAAAACTGAGGTAGCATTCTTTGCCAAACTCTTTTCCTTCCTCAATTTTTCTATTTTGGCTAGAGATATCACCAGTAGTCAAGTCATCCAGAGCAGAGATTATATAAAGTAATTTAAATTCTTCTAATTCTTTTTAACTGATAGGTTACATGCTATTGATTCTTTTTCAGTAAGTCCCTAAGATCCATTGTTTTCCTTTCTTAGTGAAAAGAGTTCTAGGCTTAAAAACAGAAGACTTGGAATTATAGAACCTCAGATCTGCCAGTTATGGGACTTGATAAATTACTAAGAGTTTTAGTGCCTTCATGCTGTGAATTGCTTGATGTAGCCCTTCTAGCCATTGTCTTCCATTCTGTGATGTTTTGTAAATCCCATTATCCATGCCTGTTTGGGGTCGTGTGGTAGTTAAGGTCAGGTATCAACTTGGCTTGGAAGCTGGTAGTAGTCATTCCCTATAATGACTGGCAATCGATTCTGTGATGGTATTTAGGTTATTTCTGTTGGGGCAACACAGGTAGAATGTATCTTGAGTCCTTTCTTGTTGGAGGGTATAATTCAAATCACCACCCTTAGCTTCCTTGAGGGAATACCTACGAATCTTCTGGGAAGTTTCACCCTCCTCTTGCTCCAGTTTTGTGTCTTGGCTCATCCTCATCTCACCCTGGGTGATCTGGGACAGCAGCTGTCATCTGATCTGCTGATCGAGGTTCATCAAACCCTGAGAAATGGGAGGATCCTCCAGACCTACTCATGGACCTGGGACTCGCCAGCCTGCCAGGCTCCACCACTACTACGTGAGACGAACCCTTGGGTGTCTGTGAGTTCTGTGAGACATTACAGCAAGATACAGAAAGAACTCTAAGATTAGGGAAATTACTGGGAGGAGGAGGAGGAGTTAATGTCTGAAATGATGGAGTGGTACGGTAGTTTGGACATTTGGGACATCTTTAACCTCCGCCTCATGGGGATCCGCCTTGTGCTGATCTTTCTGAGAGAAATTGTTTGAGCACTTCACTTATAAAATAGGAAATAATAATACCTGTTCTGTGGATCTCCCAAAAATGTTTTCATAATGAAGTGAACCAAAACCAAAACAAAACCTTCTGCAACTGAGTTGATTCTGATTCATAGTGACCCCCATTAGACTTCCAAGGCTGTAAATCTTTACAGAACTAGATTGCCTCATCTCCTTCCACAGAGCAGCTGGTTAGTTCAAACAATTGACCTTTTAGTTAGCATCCAAATGCCTTACTAGTAAATAAGCTTATTTATTTATTTATAAGTTACTGTAAATTGTATATTGTCCCTATGTAGGTGGGACAGAACCAAGGCTTCAAACTGATTCATTCTGGTTTGAACCCCTACTGAGAATTTGCATTTCAACATCAGATATACTAAATCAGAATCTACAGCAGGATTGGGATGAACTCTTTCACACCACCTACTCTCATGCGTTTGCCAGATTAGAAGATTTAAGATGACTTCCTTGCTATCACTTATTGCCGATAGCCAGTCTAGATCATAAGGTTTAAATCTTCCTGAAGCTGCCCACTGCTTAGCTCTGTGGACCAAGAGAAAAATGTCCACACCACTTCATACCATTGCCACCGAGCATTCCGTTTAGGCTACAGCTGAGTCTGGTTGTGCCAAAGTACTCACCATCCTTCAAGAGACTTTCAAGAATAAATCTACCCTTCTTCATACTCTCTTTTCCTCAGCTGTCTACTGGTTATCTCCTTTTTGACATCCCACAGAAACATCTAACTTAGTACTTCTTGCCTAAAATTGGATTTATTATTGTTTACAACTAAATTTTTACTCTTCAATGTATCCAGCTCAGGAATAGTACTACTATTCACTCACATGCCCAAGCCAGAAATCTAGGGTTGCCCTCATTCTCACCAATATCTAATTAAACACTACATCCTTTTGAATCTCTCTTCCATGTATTTTAATCCTATTCACTTTTCTTCATCTTTTTTGCCACTTATATCATCATCATTTTATCTGAATTACTGTTGCAGCTTCTTAACTTGTCTTCCAGACCTCTACGCTTTTCCCTACTTCCCTTAATTTCATCTCCACATCTTAGGCAGGGTTATCATTCTCAAATGTGAGTATGACCCTCTCATGACCCTGCTTTAATTCCCACCCCCCAATGAATTCCAGTTGTCTTTAGGTACTGTTCAAATTCTGGGAATCCTGTATGGTCAAGTTTCTGCTGTTGTCTCCAGTTTCCCTCTCCCCACTCATGTATGAGCAGCTTATAAACTTGAGTAGTTACTTTCAGTTCCAAAAATGGGCCATGGGCACCTTCATGACTTTGCATATGATATTCTTTCTCACTTGGATGACTCTTTCTCCTTTTTTTGCCTGGTTAATTCCCAAACATTCTTTGAATTTCAGTTTATATGTTTCTTTCTCTAGAAAGCTTTCCCTATTTGGAGAGAGCCCTGTATATTTCTACTATAGTAACCCTCTCCATATTGTTAGTACTTCTAGTCCTCACAAAAATTCCACAAAGCCAAGGAGTATGTCTCTTGTTCACCACTCTTCCCAGTAGTCAACCCAATGCTCAGCACATAGAAAGCTCTCAAATATTTGCTGAATAAATGGGTAGATATAATGAATGGTATCCCTCTTTTCCTGCAGAAACAGAGTGATATGGCTATAAAAAATCTACCAAGTACAGAAGTCCCATATTTCAGTCCCACTTCCCAACTGTGTGACTATGGATAAGCCACCAATGTTCTTATTAAAAGAAATAGTAATATCTGCATAAGACTGCTTTAAGAGTTGTTTTAATAATAGTGAGATAATCCATATGAAAGCTCTTGTAAAATATTAAATTCTTTACTAATAAGAAATTCTCATTATCATCACAATGTTCACATCTTCACTGACATATACATGTTGATATTAACTGTTTTGGAATTATTATTTGAATTCAACCATTTAATAGATTCTATACTATGTGTGTGTATATATATATATATATATATAACCTATTGCTACATAACAGCATCCCTCCAAAATTTTAATGGCTGAAAACAATAATCACTTATTTAATTTATGATTCTGCACATCAACAATTTAGGTTGGGTTCCACTGAGCAACTGACTTAGCTGGGCTCTGTGGTTAGCTCTCAGACAAGTGGGGGCTAACCGGTCTAGGACGGTCTCAACTGGGACAGCTTTTCTCTGCTCCATGGCCTCTCATCCTCTCACAGCCTGGCTTGCTCACGCGGTAGAGGTAGGGCTCCAAGAAAGTAAACAGAAGCACCTAAGACCTCTTAAGATCTAGGCTTGGAACTGGCACAATATCACTTTGTTGCATTTTATTAGATGAAGCAAATCCAAAGCTAGCCCATATTCAAGAAATAGGGAACTATATTCCTACTTTTGATGGGAAGAACTCCAATTATTAAGAGCCATATATAAAGGAGGGAAATAATTGTGACCATTTTGCAAGCAATCTACCTCGCTCTGTCAGTGTCTTAGTTATTTACCAAGTCACAAAACTGACCACATTACTTTCTTATCTAAAACTATTTAGTGACTCTCCAGTGCCTATACAGTCTAAATTTGTAGCAATGATCTCTGTGAACTTTCCTTATATGACTTATTCTTCTGGTCCTTTACTCTTTGTTGTTGTTGTTAATTTCTGTCAAGTCTATTCCAACCATGTGTGCAGAGTAGAATGTCTCCACAGGATTATCAAGGCTGAACTTGGGAAGTAGATCACAAGACCTGTCTTCGGAGGTGTCTCTGTATGGGTTTGAATCACCAATCGTTAGGCTTAATGGTAGTGACCATTTATACCACCCAGGGCTTTCCCTTTATACTTTAGGAATAGAACATTACTTTAAGTTCTTATAAACCAATAGTGCTGTTTTTGGCCTCTGCATTTCATACTGCTCCCTCTGCTAAAAGAACCCTTCCCATTTTCCTTGCCTGGATAATTTTATTCATGCTAATAACAGCAATAACAATGAAAATATCTAACATTTAGATATAACTTGTATGCAATTGATTGTTATAATTACTTCATCTTTCTCTCTCTCTCTCTCTCTCTCTCTCATCCTTATGAGGGATGCACTATCCATCTTACAACGAAGGAAACTTGGGTACTGAGAAGTGAAGTTACTTGTCCAGCCAGAAGTCTGGTTGCAGAATATGGATCTGTAGTTTGCATTTAACCACTAAAGCCACCTAGCTCTTTAAAACTCAGCTCACTTTGTTCTGCTCCCACTTGTATCTTGGCATTTGCTGTGTCTCCAAATTCATTTAAATGTCTGCTGCCCCTCTGTGTTATGAGCTCTTCAAGAACACAGAACATGTCTTACCTTTGTAACCATCGAATCTAGCACAGCATCGTGTCTGCTTTGCCCTGTCCATGATTATCAAGATGTATCTTTTACACCATTAAAAATCTTTGCTCCTTCTTGGAAGAAAAGAATCAGAGTGAGGACTATTAGTCCTCACAGAATCTCCAAGAAAGAAACGACGAGTGGGAAGCTTTATCTCATTTTGCAAACAGGAAATTTAGGCATGTGGAGATGAAATCACCCAGCACTGTGCCAGGATTCTTTTTTGGGGTTTCCAATTCCTAGTTTTGTGTTCTATCTACCAAAAAGTAGTATCTGTCTATGAAGTGCAGTTGATGGTTGCTTAATTTTCCCCAGAACAAAGTTAAAAAACATAACAATTAAATTAAATCACCCAAGAGGGACGCCTCCTTCCGTCGTAAAGTTTTGAGGGAAGTAACTTTTGGGGAAACTTTTTTTCCCTGGAGTATAGTGCTTTCTTCTCTTTCAGCAGAATATATTGTGTCTGATGGAGCAAAAAATTGTTTTTAAGAAACCCTGCACCAATCTGTCTGCCCCAGCTCAGACACATGCTCACACAGAAAATTAAATTCAAAGAAATGAGAGGAAATCAAGAGAACCAAAGGAGCATATCTTCTGTTTCCCAGAATCATTCTCTAGTGTGTTTAGTGGCCTGTTGGGTGACAGGGTGATGAGGGGAAAGAATTGCTCAGATGCAACTAATTTTTCATGGTTTTTTGCTTATTTTATCAAGGCACCGTGAAAAAGTACGCATTATGCGCATCTTACCTGCATGACTTTAATTTGTAAAAAGCTTTATTAGAACTTAAGACAGTTAAACAAGTTTTTTTTTTTTTCCAGCTTGAGTTTCATTACTACCATTTGCTTCATTAACAGCAGTAACTTCTTGGATGTGAAACTTGCTTGAAGTGATAAGTACCTAGATAAAGTAGAGGAAGGAGAAATAAAAGATGAAGCTTAAGGAAATCACGTCATTCAAACCCATTCATAAGAGAGAGGATCCACTGGATGATCTCTGTAGCCATTTAAAATGTTTCTCCTGTTAAAGTTTTTTGCTAACTGGCTTATATTCTATTATTTCCTAAATCATGATCTATAAATCCCCTTGTATTCATCTCTCAATTTTCTTTTGCTTAGTGTTGTTTAACTTCATAGGCACTTCCTCTGGCTTGTAGCTCTCTAAACTTCATTTGCCAATACAACTATACATTTGAATAATGGGTTATAAGCTCCATAAGGAGAGGGACTTCGACATTATCTTGTAAACCATGCATATCATAAACGTTAGATGAAGATAATGAAGATGCTGTTGCAGATGCTGACCTTTCCTAGTAATCTATTTTCCTTGAAATTATTATATTTTCCTCAGTGACTATTTTTTTTTTTTTAAATATCTCTGGAAGGATCAAATACCTTCCAGATTCTGTTCTTTTCTACTCCTGAATTAGGAATTTGATTGAGAAGCTAGAAGCCCAGTCTCTCAGGTCATTGCCGCCACTCCTGAAACTGCATATCTATGAACTGGCAATTAAAACTCGCTAACTCCCAAGTGCTGTCACGGATTCTTCCACCAGATCTCTTCTCACCTCTATTCTCAGAATGGCTGGTTTGTTCTGGAACTAATTCTTTTCTAGGCCAAGTTTCTTTTGAACACGGTGCAAAGGCATATGATCCTGTGGATTAGAAGTGGGTTGTCATCAAAATGATATAGCTCTGTTCTTCTCCGTTCCTTTCTTGGAATGTCTGAGAACAGACTTGCTAAGAGAAAAACTTGTTGGCGTTTGGAACTGCCAGGTTTTAGAGAGCCCAATTATGTCTTTTTTGAACTAGCATTTCTTTTTAATAGAATTTAATTTTCTCCATTTTTGACATTTCTTGAGTTTTAAATTCAATACCAGGAAGATATGTTTACTCATGGAGAAAATCAAAACAGAATGTGGGTGAGTAAGAAGAGTCAGCTGCCTAATTGTGATGGTATTTGAGTGAACACTAAAATTGCCTCTATGCTCCAAAAAGTACCTCCTGTTAATGCCCCAATCTATGCCTGCCACCTTCATTTTGTATCATATACATCCAGAACCAAAGAGACCACTGAGTGGGGCTTAAGGATGGAACTCAGCTTGTGGAAAGCAAAATGTGGAGACAGCAACAAACTTAGCCCTTGGTGATATATTTGAACATTGGGAATTAAGTCTCACTTAAACTCAGTATTTCAGTTATGTGGGCCAATAAAATTCAAACAAGTTTGAATTTGCATTTTGTCATTTGCTAAAAAAAGGTCCTAAAACCAAACTCAGGAACTCTGGTAGCATGGTGCCTAAGGCACTTGACTGCTTACCAGAAGGCTGGCTGGCGGTTCAAACCCACCAGCCACTCCTCAGAAGGAAGGTTGGGCAATCTACTTCCGTAGTGACACTACCTCAGAAACCCAAGGAGGGGTCCCTATGAGTCAGGGCCAACTCGACGGCATATAATGACATCAACAACAACAACAAAAAGAACAAACTCACTGTAGTTGAAATATAACAAACTCACTGCCGTCAAGTCAATTTGACTCATAGTGACCCTTCCTTGGGTTTCCAAGGCTCTCTACTGAAGTAGATTGTTCCATCTTCCTTCCAAGGAATGGTTGGTGGGTTTGAATTGCCAGCCTTCTGGTTACTTATACAAAGGTCTAATTCTTTACTATTTTTTTTTGCTCTTTTCACCTGCCCTCTAAATTTGGAGGTTCTACCACGTATCTCCCTTCTGCTACCAGTTGTTGTTGCTGTTGTTAGGTGCCATTGAGTCAGAGCCAACTCATAGTGACCCAGTGTACAATAGAGGTACTGATTAGCTTCCTATAATTAATTATATGGTATTTTCTCCACCTCTTAATTTTACTTTTTATACAAGACCAGACATTTAGAATGTTTCTATTTCCCATTTCCTCCATTTCCCCCACCCTTCTGGGGTTTATTGAAGCTCCTGGGCTTCCTTTGCAGCTTGACTTTTCACTCTACCTAATGCAGTTTCCTTTCTTGCATTGGTGTTGACTACAATAATAATAAAAAGGCACAAAAACTCCCACTGCCATCTAGTCAATTCCGACACCTAGTGACCTCCACTGGGATTCCAAGGTTGCAAATCTTTTCAGAAACAGATTTCCTCATCTTCCTCCCATAGAGCATCTGGTGGATTTGAAACTCAGACCTTCATGTTGGCAGCCAAATGCCTTACCCACTACACCACCAGAGCTTCTTAAAAGACACCAAGGCATATCATAATCAAATTTGGCAAAACCAAAGACAAAGAAAGAATCTTGAGAGCAGCTCCCTAATAAACATCCTGCCTGGTAAATTCCACCTCACAGTGGTCTTCCTGAGAACACAAACTGACAGGGGTTAGGCATAATTGATTTTCCATTGGTTCACTCCAACCAAAACAAAATATGATAAGACAAGATAGGAAAAAACAAACAAACAAACAAAAAACCACAACAATCTAGTATATTGTACCTCAATTTTGCATTGTCCTTCTGAGGATTCACCTGTTGGGTTGTATTCCATGATACAATATTCAACCAAGGAAGATGAGCTATTTCAGCTGGGGGTAGGAGAAAGAGGAAATCAGAGTAGGCAACTATCTTCTAGAGTGTCTAATCAAATTTTTTATTTTTTTATTTTTGACATATTACTACATCCATGAAATCATGACCACAATCAAGATACCAAGCACATCCATCATCTACCAATGTTTCCTCATGATCTTTGGGCAATCTACTTCTGTAGAGATATGCCTCGGAGACCCAAGAAAGGGTTACTATGAGTTAGAACCTACTCCAGGACAGTGAGAGTTTGGGATCATCTCCATGCAACCATTCATCTGCTTTCAGTCACATTGGGTTGCATTTCCTAGAATATTATAGATAAAAAAAAGCAAACAAAACCAAACTCACTGCTGTTTATAGTCATTTCCAACTCATAGTGATGCCCTCTTTGGGTTTCTGAGGCTGTATCTCTACAGCCACCAGCCTTCTGGTTAGCAGTCAAATGCCTTAGGCACTCTACCACCAGAGAACCCAATATAGTGCCTAAGGCATTTGACTGCTAACCAGAAGGCTGGTGGTTCAAATCCACCAGCCCCTCCTTGGAAGGAAGGTTGGGCAATCTACTTCTGTAGTGATACCGCCTCAGAAACCCAAGGAGGGGTCACTATGAGTAAGATCCGACTTTATGGCAGTGAGTTTGGTGTTTTTTTTTTTTTTTTTTTTTTTTTTTAATATTATGTAAAAATATATAATATTCCTAGAATATTATATAAGTGGAATCATACAATATGTACACATTTGTTCTAGTTTATTTTGGTTATTGTTGTTGTTAGTTGCCATTTAGTGAGTTCTGACTTGGTGTACAACAGAAAGAAACATTGGCTGCTTCTGCACCATCCTCACTATCTTAGCTATGTTTGAGCCTGTTGTTGCAGTCACTGTGTCAATTCATCTCATTGAGGGTCTTCCTCAATGTATGTGACATGAATCTTGCCATCCTTGTTCTAAGAAGCATTCTTGGCATGCAAAAAAAGTAAAAGTGTGTGTTAAATAAATAAACAAATAACATTATTATAATCATTACTTGGATCCAAAATCAATGCCCATGAAAGCAGCAGTCAAGAAAGCAAACAATGTACTGCATTGGGTGAATATGCTATGAGAGACTTCTCTATAGTGTTGAAAAGCAAAGACGAAAACCAAGCCATGGTATTATTAATTACCTCATATGCATACAAAAACTGGGCAATGAATAAGGATGACCAAAGCATAATTGAAGCCTTTAAATTATGGTGTTGGTGAAGAATATTGAATGTACCATGGACTGCCAGAAGAACTTACTGTCTTGTAAGAAGTAAAGCCAGAATGTGCCTTAGAACTAATGATGATGAAACTTCATGTCACGTACTTTGGAAATAGAGAAGGACATCATGCTTTGTAAAGTAGAGGGTCAGCGCAAAAGAGGAAGACCCTTAATAAGTTGGATTGATACAGGTGCTGTGACAATGGTCTCAAACGTAGCAACTTTTCTAAAGATGGTACAAGACTGAGCAGATTTTTGTTCTGTTATGCCAAGGGTTGCTATGAGTCAGAACCAGCTTGATGGGACCCAAAAACAACAATTATGTAAGGGAGCCCTTGTGGTGTAATGGTTAAGTGTTGAGCTACCTACTTAAAAGTAGGTGGTTTGAACCTACCAGTGACTCCACAGGATTAAAGATTTCAAATCAGACCCATTACTATTGAGTTGATTGCTACCTATAAGTGACTCTATAGCACAGAGACAATGACCCATGGGATTTCTAAGGCTAAAATCTTTATGGAAGCAGACTGTCACACCTTTTTCCCACAGAGAAGCTGGTAGGATTGAGCTGATAACCTTTGGGTTAGCAGCTGAGCACTTAACCACTAATCCACCAGGGCTCCTATGAAATCTTGTGGGGCTGTTCTATTCTGTTATATAGGGTCCCTTTGAGTTAGAAATAATTTGACAGCACACAACAACATAGGTGGTAACATGCTTTTAATTTGCTTTTTCTAATGGCTAATGAAAGGAGCTCTGGTGGCACAGTGCCTAAGGCATTTCATTGCTAACCAGAAGGTTGGTGGTTCAGACTGACCAGCGACTCCATGGAACGAGGATGGGGCGATCTACTTGATTTACCACCTTGGAAACCCAATGGGGATTGCTATGAGTCAGAATCTGCTCTATGGCAGTGAGTTTGGTTTTTCTGGTTTAACGACTAATGAAAGAGAGTGCTGGTGGTACAGTAGTTAAGACATTTGGCTGCTAACCAAAAGGTAGCTTGTTTGAACCCACCAGACACTCCACGGGACATTCTGCTTCTGTTAATACTGAACACCCCATGGGAGTCATTATGAATCAGAATCTACTTGATGGCAGTGATATTGGTGGTTTTAATGACTAAGGATTACCTGTCATCCATATGTCTTCTTTAGTGAGGTGTCTGTTCATATATATTGCTTATTTGTAAACTGAGTTATTTATTGTCTTATTAATAAGTTTTGAGGGTTTTAAAATGTAATAGTCTAGATACAAGACCTTTACTAGAAAAGGGCTTTGTGAATATTTTCTTACAGCCTGTGGCTTGCTTTCCATTCATTTAACAGTTTCTTTTCAAAGAGTAGACATTTTTAATTTTGATTAAATCCAATTTATCAAATTTTCAAATGGAGTTTGCTTTTGGTGACATATCTAAGAATATATAACCTAAGGTAACAAATATTTTTGTCCTATGTTTTCTTCTAGAAGCTTATAGTTTTAGCTTCATATTTAGGTCTATGATCTATTTATTCAAAATGTTTTTATATGATCCATTTGAGTTAATTTTTGTATATGGTACAAGATATGGATTGGAATTCATTTTATTTTATTTTTTTTGCATATGGATATCCAAGTGTTCCAGCACCATGTGTTGAAATCACTCATCTAATTTTAAAATATAGAACACATAATTCCAATGTGGTCCATAGATGATCTCAGCATAATTACTTCTCGTTCTTGTTAAAGATGCAAATTCCTGGGTCTCACACCAGCCCTTTTGAATTGAATTCTTGTTGCAAATACTATTGGTGATTCTTGTAGATACTAAAGTTTGGAAACAAGTGGTATAATGACATTATTGTCTATTAACACTTCACCTCAAGTCAGCAATGTGCCTATCAGAGCCTGGAAGAGACATAATTCAGGAAAGTAAAACAGTGTAGGGTGAAAGGAAAGTAGAAAAATTTCTTTATTTTTTTTAATTATAGAAAATTTGGAACATATACAAAAGTAGGTGGAACAGTATGTGAAATCATCACCAAATTTCAGTAATGATCAATGTTAAACACTTTTTTCTTTTTTAAAATCAATAAAAAAACACAGGTGAAATTTTGCTATCTGCCAAAAAAAACCTTCCAAGGTAAAAGTCAACAGAAAAAACAAAAAAGACCAAAA
>NW_006921680.1:8161712-8181846 GCF_000298275.1 Orycteropus afer afer
AATATTAAAAACTACACTTCAGAATAAATTTTAAGTGAGTTAAAAAACAAATGATAACCTGAGAAATGTTATTGAATAGGATATGATTAATTTTAATCCTTGAAGTGATATAAAATGATTAAAAATGACAAAAAACTAAGTGGTAAATACATGAGGGGACCAAGAGATCAAATATACCATTGAGATGATATTGAGAAAATATTATGTAGCTAATAAAATTATCTTTAAAAATAATTTCTGTAAAGATGGAAGGTACTTAAGATTTGGTGGAGAAAACAAAATTTCATGCCTCCCATGTCCTCATGTGTATAAAGCAATGTTTAGGGAAAAAAAAGGCTGAAAGTAAGTATATTACAGATGGTATTTTCTAAATTATCTTTAATAAGCATGAATATACAGCTGAAATAATTTGAAAAGAATTTCTAACATCTTTATTTCTAATGCATATGGTCTAACATCTTTCTTTTAATGTCAATAACTCTTCTTCTGTATCTGATCGTAAAAGTAAGATATATTCAATATATAATGCTTGAATGGAGCAAAAACAACGATTGCATTTACCATTGTTACCATATCATGTCAATATTACACATATAATGTGTCTACCTTCTAAAAAAACAAACCAAACTCACTGCCATTGAGTTGGTTCCAACTCATAGCGACCCCTCGTTGGGCTTCTGAGGCGGTATCTCTACAGTAGTAGATTGCCCAGTCTTCCTTCCGAGGAGTGTCTGGTGAGTTTGAACTGCCAGCCTTCTGGTTAGCAGTCAAATGCCTTAGATACTGAGCCTTAACATTCCTTCCCTTCCCATTCTTGGAAACAACCAAAGAAGTTTCATCGTTGTTCTTTAATGTTGCATGGTATTCTATTATGTGTAAATACCAAAGTTTGTTTAACCACTCATCTGTTTATAGGCAGTTAGGTTGTTTCCATCTTTTTGCTATTGTGAATAATGCTGCAATTGAACATGGGTGTACACATATCTGTGTATATATACACCTAGTAGTGGAATTGCTGGATCATATGGTATTTCTATTTCCAGTGTATAAGAATATGTCTTATCATTTTCCACAGGGTTGCACTATTTCATAATCCTGCCAGCAGTATATGAGTGTCCCAGTCTCTCTACACCCTTGCCAGTTTTTGTTGATTTCTGTTTTTTCAAACGGTGCTATTAATGTTGGGGTGAGATGATATCTCTTTGTTGTTTTCATTTGCCTCTCTCTAATGACTAATCATCAGGGGTATTTCTTAATGTATTTGTTAGATGCACTTCATCACTTCTGTGATGAAGTGTTTGTTTATGTCCTCTTCCCACTTTTTAATTGGATTATTTGTCTTTTTGTTGTTGAGGTGTTGAAGTTTCCTATAAACTTTAGAGATTAGCCCCTTGTCTGATGCATTCTTGCTAATTCCCACCCCCACCCCCACCCCCCAGTTTGTAGGTTCTCTTTTTATTCTTTTGGGGAAATCTTTTGATAGGTCTAATTTCTAGGACGTCCTGGTCATCTAGTTTGTCTTCTTGTGTTTGTATGTTTTTAGTTACGTTTGACAGTGTATTTATGCTATGTATTAGGACCCTGAAGTTTGTCCCTATTTTTTTCTTTGATGATCTTTATAGTTTTAGGTTTTACGCTTAGGTCTTTGCTCCATCTTGAGTTAGTTTTTGTATGTGGTGTAGATATGGGTCCTGTTTTATTTTTCTGCAATTGAATATCTAGTATTGCCAGCAGTATTTGTTAAAAAGACTCTTTTTTCCCCTTCTGATGAGTGTTGGCCCTTTGTCATAGATCAGCTATCTGTATGTGCCTACATTTACTTCTAGGTTCTCAATTCTGTTCCATTGGTCTATATATCTCTTATTTTACCAATATCAGGCTGTTTGACTACCATGGCTATGTAGAAGATTTTAAGATGGGGAAGTGTGAGGCTTCCTACTTCGTTCTTCTTTAGTAGTGCTTTACTTATCCAGGGGTCTCTTTCTTTTCTATATAAACTTGGTAATTAGCTTTACCATTTCTTTAAAGAATGGTGGTGGAATCTGGATCAGAATTGCATTATATCTGTAGAATGGCTTGGAATAGTATTGACATTTTCACAATGGTAAGTCTTCCTATCCATGAGCATGGTATTTTCTTTCATTTATATAGGTCTTTTTTGGTTTCTTGTAGTAATGTTTTGCAGTTTTCTTTGTATAGGTCTTTTATATCCCCAGTTAGATTTATTTTTCAGTACTTCATCTTCTAGGTAGTTATTATAAATAGTATTGTTTTCTTGACTTCCTTTTCAGAGTTCTCTTTATTAGTGTAAAGAAATTTGAATGATTTTTATATGTTGATCTTGTACCCTGTCACTCTGCTGAATCTTTCTATCAGTTTCACCAATTTTCCTGTTTCGTCTTTGGGATTTTCTATGTATAGGGTCATATCATCTGCAAATATAGATAGTTTTACTTCTTCTTTGCCAATTTAGATGGCTTTTATTTCCTGTTCTTGCCTTACTGCTCTGGTTAGGACTTTCAGTACAGTATTGGGTAGGAGTGGTAAGGGGCTTCCTTTTCTAGTATCAATTTATAAGGGCAATGCTTTCAGTCTCTCTCCATTGTGAATAATGTTGACCACTGGTTTTGTATATATGACATTAATTATGTTATTTTCCATCTATTGCTTTCTGAAAATTAAAAAAAAAACTGAGGAATTTTCTTAAGGAGGAAAAGTCTTGAATGGAAGAGTTCCTTGGTAAAGTCAGACAATGGCAGAGATAGAAAACTGAGTGGAAAGAAAAGCATTGGAAGGGGCTAAAGATAGGCTTTGTGCACAGCACTTTAAAAGGGAAGGCACAGGTAACAGTTTCCTCACTTGCAAATCTTACCAGTTATGAAGACTACCTCAACAGGATCCCTACAAATTGGCAGGACTGGTAGACATGGACAAATTCTAATGACCATGTCACAGTGTGATTTTCTCATCCATTGTAGACTCTGATGCAGTCCAAAGAACTCCCTTTCTTGACTTAAAAAGTGAGGGGAGGCAACAAAGAAAAAAATTAAAGAAGTTACAGACCTTTCAACTTGTCTAATGCTATGCATTGGTGAAATGTCTGTTTGCTCACAGACTCTACTACAGTTCAGAAGTTGTATCTAAGATATTTCACCAAATTGGAAACTCACTCCTATCTTCTGGATTTGTATAAATGAACTGAAGTTGACTTCGGCAGGCACCTCAGTTCACATGACATTGGAGCAATGCAACCTTTTATTGTGGAGAAGAATAGTTTTAAAAGTCTCATAAATAGTTTCTGACTATTTTTGGATATCAAGTAGCACCTATAAACTCCAGTCCCTAAATTCTGTGTAATTGTGAATAAATAACACTTAAAGAAGCAAAAACATACAATTATACATCTGAGATTACACATAGGTTCAGAAATAAAAAAAAAAAAAAATTGTCTCCTTAAAATATAGCAATGCAAAGTGCATCAATAATTGCAAGAAAAGATATTGAAAGACAAACATGGTTTCTGATCCAAGGAAACACATTAATAAATGTAAAAAAAGAAAACAAAAGTAGAATATCAAGTAAGGCTGTGAGATCTCCAAAGTGCTAGAAAGCTTATTGGAAGAAATTTTTATATACTGGTTCTTCAGGTGGTTCTTTAATATTACAGCTTCATGAAGATTAGATTAAAATTTTTATGCAATCTTCTTTTGCGATCAATATTAAAATAATTATCATCAAAACAAGCATTGAGTATCAAAAGTGCAAAGAATGTATTTCATAAAATAAATAAATCTGCATAATTTTGTTCTCAGCCTGGTCAAGATAATAATAGCGACTAGGAACTATGAATACTCCAAAATAGCACTAAGCAAGGTTAAAAAATAGATGTTAGGTTTGATCCAAGTTATTTTCACTATTTTTGTGAAGTATCTTTTTGAAAACCAAGAATTGAGATGTATAGTATGATGATTATGATTCTAATTCAAGGAAAAACAGAATCTGAATAATACAGTATCCAAAATTAGAATAGGGCTGAACAAATACTGTATGTTCCATTGCTTCATATCCTAAAATAAGTACTACTAGATTTCTCTGAAATGAAGTACTCATGCATAAGTTTCACTTATTTAAATGTACTAATGTGAAGTGTGTTAAAAATAAGATAGAGAATGTGATTAAAAGCTAGGATTATCAACTGAGCTTTGAGATCTGGGCTCCAATTCACCTGGAGGAGTAGATGTCACATCCAAATTTCTAGGCCTGTGGATCTTCATCTTGCCATGCACTTTTTACTTAACTTGTTCAACAGCCAAATAAGTACCTTACATGAAGTATCTTAAATGTGTAAGGAAGATTCTGCAATGATGATGCTCTGTTTTTTGTCAAGTGGGGTTGTCTGTAGGATATGTAAATAGCTAGTCAGCATTTTGAAACTACTTTGATGGTGCATGGGAGCTCTGGTGGCTTAGAGCTTAAGCCATTTGACTGCTAACCAGAAGGCTGGTGGTTCAAACCCACCAGTCATTCCTCAGAAGGACTAGGCAATCTACTTCCATAGAGATATTGCCTCGAAGACCCAGGAGGAGTCGCTATGAGTCGAGATCAACTCCATGGCAATGAGTCTGGTTTTTGATGGTGCACTTAATAAGATGAGTTTGATTTTCACAATTAGTTGGTTCAGACCAGGATATTTAGCTCTTATTGCTTAGTTCATTTCATTCCTTTTCAGATTCTATGCTAAAATACTAAGATGAACCTTAAGGCTGAAAACTCCTCAGCTGATATTCAAAGGAACACTGTCCAGCTGGCAATATGTGAGCCATTATTTGGGAGATATACTTAATTCTATCTCAGATAAGCTTGAACTTGCCTGATTTTTAGATTTGAAATTTTGTGTAGTCTCTTAGGGAATGTCAAAGTTATCACTCCTGTATCCGTATTTGGAAGTGGTCTAAAGGAAAACATTTCTCATGGCAACTCAGAAAATATCCTTGCCTCAGTTTTTAAAAAATGTTTATCTGATAATAGAGAAAGTATTATTATTCTTTTCAAATCAAGAGCCATTTTTCAAATGCTAGCTCTGTATCAGGTATTATTTAAGTACTCAAAATTGAAAAAAAAAAAAAAAAAAGAAAAGATGAGCATGATATGGTTTGCATCCATCAATACACCATTTTCCACCTGACAAAGTGTATTCAAATACATAATTTTGTTTCATCCTCACTGAAACTCCATGAGATAGGTATTATCATCCCTATTTCACAGATTAAAAAACTGAAATGGAAATGTCATTCGCCCAATATCAGACATTTATTTAGTAAAGCCAACACTATACATCCAACCCAGGTATTTTTAACTCCAAGTTCTTTTCTTCCTTTCTAATGTTATGTTTCAATGTTATATATTTCCTCTAATGTCTTTTAGTTGAGATAAACCAAGTAACTCTTTTAATGGAAAAATCCCTCTAGTCCAAATAAGAAATTTAATACTTGTCTAAAATCACTGGCCATTTCGACACCACAGGAGCAGGAAATGACTCAATTCATGACAAAATTCATGCACCTGTGGATTTCATTTTTTGTATCAAATGAATAAATGAAGTTAGATTTGATTTGCTCCATGACTAAGCTCTAATTTGGGGACTTAAAATGGATATATAATCTTACTCTGATTCTATTTCTCCTGTGATGCTGCCTAATGGTTATGCAAGTCTCAGACACGTAGTTAAAGTTATAACGTGTCCCTTTACCCAATAACATCAAGCTGAGATCTTTTATGTTCATTTTTGTTAGACCTCTAACCTTTAAAGGTGAGTCAGGCAGCTGCAGAAAACCTGATCTTATTTTCTGCCCCTGGCAAGACTTTTTCAAGTTCATCTTTTTTCCCTTCTCTCAAAATCTGATGAAAAATGAAATGTCAGGAAAACAAGCTCTGGGGCTAAAAAAACTTGTGTCTGTCTCTGTGACAGATGTCAGTTTGAAAGATTTCAGGTCACCTGTCAAAAGTATGTCAGTGTGATCTGTACTCACAGCTACTGGACCTCACATCAGCATTGAGTTCTGACTTTAAAAATAGCCTTGAAAAAGAATCAAATGATTTCAAGTCATGGCCTTTCCCACCAACTTTTAACTCTGATTAATTACAAAGAGGGGAGGGAAGAAAGAATGAGAGAGGGAGCCTTTTACAAAGGACAGCTTGACCTTTGGGCGCCCCTGGTAGTGAACCAATCAGCATTCTTGTAATCCAAACACAGATGCCTGGAGCTAAACAAATCCTGTACTTGTGAACAAGAATTCAGTTGCTGTCAAAATACAGCAAGGAAAAGCACAGTACTGTTTTTAAGCAAAATATCATGAATTAAAGTTTAAATGTTTCTGATTAACAGAGAAAAGTAACATTGAGCAACATAATGCTTCATAGTCGCACAATTTAGTAACAAATATTTCCAGGAACAAATTCCACAAGCTTTCATGTGTTTTTTAAAAAAGTACTGTGTCCTAACTCCATTCTGAACACAATTTTGTAATATTTTATGCTAGAAACATAGCTGATATAGTACAAGTCAGTAGTTTGTAATGACTAATTAATGGGGTTGAACTCTGTTCTCTTTCTGGCTTAGTTATACACTGCTTGAATTATTTATCACAGTGATTAAAAAAATTTAATGAACCTTTGTAATAGTTCAGAAAATTTAAAAATTAAAAAAAATAAAGAAGGAATTTTATCTCATCAGTTAGGGAGTATTCTCAGGGCTATTGCACTGTAACCAAGAAGAAAAGAGTCTTCAAAGGCATGATTGGCCAAATCTACCACTCTAAACAAGAGACCAGGCCAGAAGAGAGGAGAGGTTTTATGGAATATAAACCCCAGAAAGTTTAAAAGCACAGTAGAGATGTTTTCTTTCTTTTTTTTTTTTTTCTCTCTTGACAGTTTTTGAGCGTACAATACCTCTTTTCTTTCAAATGGACTTGCCTTTGACTTGATAAAAAGATGAGTTTCTTGAAGATGTGTTTATTGTATGCAGGTTTGGAACAACATTGTATTTTGTGTGTGGAAAACTTGAGAGAAAAAAGAAGTGTAGATATTTCTTTGGTGAGTATTGACTGGGGTCTTAAAAGCTTGCAAGTGGTCATCTAAGATGCAACTATATGGCTCTCTTCATCTGGAGCAAAGAAGAATGAAGAAAATCAAAGACAAAGGGAAATAATTAGTCAAAGGACTAATGAACCATGTGAACCTCAGCCTGCACTACCCTGAGTCCAGAAGAATAAGATCATTCCTGCTTGTAACTGACCACACTCTGACTGGGATTGCAATAGATGGTCCTGGATAGAGTGAAGAGAAAAATGGGGAAAAACTCAAAATCACTTAAAAAAAGACCAAGTTTACTGGTCTGATAGAGACTGGTGGTGTGAGACCATGTCTCTATATAACCACCCTGTATGTAACCATTTTAAGTATGTAGCCATTTTGCAATATGCCTTAGCATTCACTTCACGCTTTAGTGCTTTAGTTACTGGAAAAACCACAAAGAGTCCTGACTACCCCCACCTCATCGATACCCAAGCATTCTCCTTAGCAACAACCAATCAGTAAATGGTAGAGAAATACCTTACCTAAAATAGTTAGAAACAACAGTTGGTGGCTTCGGCCCACCAGGCAGAGCCAATCAAGTAAGAACAACTAGCGACTTGGAAAATGTCAACCAATCCTGTAATTTTCTGATTGAAACTTCCTCCTTCCTGCTGTATCCCTCTATAAAAACCCCATTACCCCTGAGTTCGGGGCTCTCAATCCTGAACCGCTGCATCGGTGATGGTTGGGGATCCGAGCTCGAGCTTGAATAAACAACCCCTATGCTTTTGCAGTGGAATCGGCTCCTTGGTGGTTTTTGGGGATTCAAGATCTGGGCACAACAGTGGAACCCCTAAGATTATGGTCCTTAGACATACTTCAGGCTTGGAACAGAACTCACCCCCTTGGGTCAACTTTCAACCAAAGAATAGAAAGGATTATAAGGTGAAAAATAATACCAGGGAGGTACACATGCCTTAGAATAATAAACCATATGAGAACAAAAGTGCAGTGTTTGTCCAGAGAAAACTCAGAAGGCAGGAAGGGACAGGAAAGGATGAATGGAAACTGTAAGCACAAGGAATAAATGGGAAGGTTGCTGTTACATTTTAGGGAGTGTGACCAGTTTCATGAAAAAAAAAAATGTAGGAATTGTTGAATAGAAAATTAATTTGCTATGTAAACTTTCACCCAAATCATAATGAAAGGTTTTTAAAGACAGACAGAGAGAGAGAGAGTGAGAAAGAGAGAGGGACAGGAGTGGAGAGTGTCCTTTTGATTTGGGGCCTTGTGTTTCGAACCTTTTAGACTCCAGAGATAGAGAGCAGTAACACTGGAGATGGTGAGATGTGTAAAGAAGCAGCAGCAGAGATAATGGGGGCAGCAGAACCATCAAAATTGGTGGGCTTCCTGGCCCATGGAATGAGAAAGCTGAATGCCTTCAAGCAAGAGGCTTGCTGGTAGAGTGGGATGCCTCAGGGCACTTGACTGAATGAGGCTTGCTAACTCACAAAGTGAGAAAGCTGAGTGACTTGGGGCCTAAGCTTACTGGCAGAGTCTCGTGTCTCTGGGCACTTATGGGTAGAGGTGGTAGTGTAGTGCCTAAGGGACTTGACTGCTAACCAGAAGGTTGGCAGTTCAAACCCACCAACCACACTTAGGAAGGAAGGTTGGGCAATCTACTTCCATAGTGATACCGCCTTGAAACCCAAGAAGGGGTTGCTATGAGTTGGGTCTGACTGGAGGGCACATAACAAACAAACAATACAGCTTTGTAACACTTGCCTGAGTAGGGCAGAGGCCAAGCCAGCCCAAGAGGCCTAAGAGATCTGAGAAACCAAGGGCCTGAGGGCCAGACAGCAGTGAGTTTTGTTTTTGGTTTGGAGGGCCAGAGACAGGCATGGCTGAGAAGAGGCTGTCTTGATGGAAGAACTATATCCTGTGTTATTTCTGATCCCACCTTGCAACTTGTTACTTTCCTAATAAAGCCCCATAATCATGAAGAAAAGAGAAAGAAACATAGAGCTGAAAGATAATTAGTTAGTTTGAAGTAGAGGTGGAAAAGTGATTCTTTTTTTTTTTTTTTATTTTAACTTTTTATTGTTGTTTGGGTGAAATTTTACAAAGGAGATTTTTTTTACATTCAACAGTCATATATACATTTTATTATTATTATTATTATTTTAAGAGCTTGTTTTACATTCAACGTAAATGTAAAATACATTTACATTTCAGCCCAATAGTTAACAAGATGTACACGCAGACCACTCAACCCAAGATGCCGCACCCACACACTCAATGGTAGTACATCCCTTAGAGCAATAGACCATGAACACCAGAGGACTAACATTCAAAATGAGGAAATGCAGGACAAACAGGAGTGCATAGTTATGAGGGGCACAGAGGGAGGGTTGCAGGGTGGGGAGGGGAGGAGACTGGTTAGGTTTGGACATGGCAATTGGCAAATGAAATTAAATGTACACGTAACATTGAATGGAAAAGTGATTCTTGACAATGATTTGTGTACTATCTGTGGAATTTCTTTACTTCCTACAGGTATGTTTTAGGCTACTGCTTCTCAAACTTTAATTCACACACAAATCACCTGGCTCTTGTTAAGATGCAGATTACCAATGCCAACTCAGGAAAGGATCAAATCTGGAGATCCTGGATAGAGTGGGAGGAAAAATGTGGAACCAAATCCAAAAACTCAATAATGACCAGAATTACTGGTCAGATGAGATCTGGTGAGACCCCCAATACTATGGACCTGGAATACATTCTTCACCTGGAATAAAACACACCCCCAGGGGCTGGTTCTCAGCCCAATAGTTAACAAGATGTACACGCAGACCACTCAACCCAAGATGACACACCCACATACTCTATGGTAATACATCCCTTAGAGCAATAGACCACGGGACACCAGAGGACCAACATTCTAATTGAGGAAATGCAGGACAAATAGGAGTGCATAAATGAGGAGCACAGGGAAAGGGTTAAAAGGTAGGGAGGGGAGGAGACTGGGTTAGGGTTGGACATGGTAAATGGGGAGTGAAACTAAATGTACACGTAATATTGAATGTAAAACAGGCTCTTTAAAAAATTGCACACAAATCACAATGAAAAGTTAAAAAAAAAAAAGATGCAGATTCAGATTCAGGAGGTGTGGGATGGGGTCTGACAGACTCCCAGTTACTAATGATACTTCTGATCTTGAGTTCTATACAATATACACTGAGTGTTAAGGTATTATGAGATTTTTCTCAGTTCTCCAAAATAACAGATTTCCATGGAATTAATTCTGACTCATGGCAACTCCATAAGTGTCAGCATAGAACTGTGTTCTGTAGGATTTTCAGTGGCTGAGTTTTCAGAAATGGATTGCCAGGCCTTTCTTCCTAGATGCCTCTGGGTAGACTTGGGCCACTAATCTTTTGATTAGTATATGAGTATGTTATCTGTTTGTGCTCTCAAATTCCTTAAGATTTTCATATAGTTCTGAAGTTTAAGAAGATTATTTTTATTTAAAAAATTCCCCTTCTGACATATTTAAAGAGCTCTGGTGGCATAGTGCCTAAGGCATTTGACCGCTAACCAGAAGGTTGGCAGTTCAAACCCACCTAGCCACTACACGGAAGGAAAATGGGGCAATCTACTTCCATAAAGGTTTACCACCTCAGAAACCCAAAGGAAGTCTCTATGAGTTGGAATCCACTTGGTGGCAGTAAGTTTGGTTTGGTTTGGACATATTTTTCGTGTATTTATGTTATTTTCCTATGTCTCTGTGACTTAATTTATTTTTAAGAGCTTTCAAATTTTAATAGTAGTTACATCATCACATAATCACCTTGTTTTATGAAGAAAAGGTACAGTACAAAGATGGTAACAATGTCAGTCTTTTTCAATCCTGCTCTTAAATCATTAGTGTTTCCCCAGTTCACAGTCTTTGTGACAGAATTTTGTACTCTATGAGATAATTCCATCAGTACTGAGGGACTTCCCTTCCTACTATACAGGAATGAGACTGTTCCTAATCAAAATGTTGAAGGTATTTATAAGAATAAACTTAGACTAAGAAACACCAGAGGAAAAAAATGTTAAAAACAAGAGTAGGCAGAACTATCAGCAGTGTTTAGACCCAGATAACCACAGACATCCTGGAATTTTCTTAACCATGTCTGATTTCCCAGTGAGTCATGTTAACATCTCTAGATGTTAGTTTATTTTCCTTTCTTTCTTCTTCTTTTTTTTTTTTCTTGATCACTCATGCAGTGGAAAGTAGAAACAAAAACCTTCTATGACAATTAATGTGCCAATACTTGTGTTAGCTATTTGCTGCTGCTACTGATAGGGAAAGATATTGCTGTTAGTGAAACAAAGCAGTACCAATTTTCTCATGCTCATTACATATTTATAACATGGACATTCCTGTGACATACCATGCAGCTGCTTTAGTGGGAAACTAATACCAAATGGACGAGTGAGTGCCAGAATTAGCTTCACCAAGATAAAACACACCATATTTAATGCTCAACTTTCATTCTGTGAATGCTAGATATAAATGTGATGAGATTTTTACACCAGTGTACTCATAACTGAGGTTTTCCTTTACAAGTTATTCTTATCCTTGGTAAAGATCCTTTCTCTTCTTCTTATCAAATGTTCCGATCATTCAAATAAGTGAAAATAATATTTGCTACTTTTCTCAAAAGCCTGAGATAGTCTCTACACTGAGGGTGTAGACTATTGCTATGTTAGAAGAAACCAACCATGAGGGGGGTTTGCCTATCACATACATAGTATGGCTTTAAGAACTACCACATTACTTCTTTCATGAAAGCTTTTATTTTATGTTGCCAACATCATCTAGTGAGTCAGCCAGACACCCGCAAGCAAGCACATGATTGTAGATTAGAACCAAAGATGTAGATTGCGCCATTGCTTTCACAGCAGACTCGCAGTAACATTACTCCTCCCTCTGTAGGAAAACTGTTTCAACCCTTTTGATGAATATTGGTGGAGAAAAGAAAAAGGGGGATAAAGCAATTATGAAAGCAGGTTTTTCTGGCTGAAATTAATAATTCTGAGCAGCACTAAAATTAATTACTCTGTGGTTATAAGTAGGCAGCGGATTTATGGTAAATGACAGAGTGTTTGCAAATTTTCCTGACTACTCGATTAGAAAATGCACAAGTGGAGGCGTCAGCCGAGCATGCATTATTTAAGTGGTTGGTGTCTGGCGACAATCTGGAAACTGCAATTGTTGTGGTTGCCGTAGGAAAATTCGCATGTTCTGAGAGAAATTCTTTCACCTTTGTGTGCCCATAGCATGGATCTCTCCTCGTGGCAGCTGTAGGAAACACAGGAACTCTGTGACCTGGAAAATGTGGGACAACTGCCACAAGGTGACCCTGGAAGGCTGGGGTAGGCCCAATTAATTTAAAATTTTGCTTGGCCTTGTCTCTTCCAATTTTCTAAATCCTCTGGAAAAATGATTAATGCGTACACTGCCAATGCGAAAATATTTTTGACCCTATTAAAGTCGACCAAGGGTAAACCAAGTGTAGGCTGGCATTGTATCAAACTAGCTTTATTAAATTTGATTGGAGGTTTGTATGAGGAAGGGACAGACAAGGACATTATTTTGCACAGCGGCTCTCTTTTAAATGAAAATATCAAGAGGAATACAAAGTAGCAATATGCGCTGGACAAGAATCATTTTAAATACAGGAAAACACCATGAGTAACTTTGTTTAAAGGGTAAACTGTATTTGCTAGAAATTTGCTGCTATCTTATTGCTATGCTAGTCAGTTACCAATGAGGTTGTTTTAATTTATGGAAGCCTTATATTTCCTCATTTGTAGATTAACTAGTTCAACCTTGCTTTCTTTCTCTTATCTGCCATTGAATTCCACAAATTAAAATTACTTTTTTTTTTTTTTTGCATTTTGAAACTTAGCAGAATAAGACTCAGTCTTACAATGTTTCACTAACGCATCCATCCTACAGAATCATCCAGTTAATTGATGAAGTGATTATTTTGTTCCTATTGATTATGCTGTTTTCAATAAAAATATCACAATTGAGGCACAATTTCAAAGGGTAGACTTTCTCATAGGCATTTCTTTCTTCTCTAAGAAAATCAGTTTGTCACAAGATATAATGAGTAGATAATTTTATTTAGGGCCAACACCCATGCTTCACATTTAATGTTTTCTATAGTTTTCTCAAACCAGGAGATGTTTAACCACATGAACATTATCATAAAAGGATATATTATCCATTTATCTTGTGAGAAGTAAAAACATTTCCTTTAAGGAAGGAATGAGCCTTATTGATCTTGATATACCTAGCATATAGTAAATATTTGTTGAAGGAATGAATGGCAGAAAACAACCCTGTGACCATCTACCAAAGGAAAACAAGAGCCACAGCTGAATGATAGTTTAGCCTATAGCAATGGCTGAGTTTTTTGACACACTAGTCATTTATAGAACATGGATTAGCAATCATAAATGTGGAGAATAATCCATGTTTTGTGTGCTTCTCTGAAATGTTATTCCTGCAAGAAGATTATCTCTTAACTCACTGCTCTCTTAACTCAGGCTTAGCCTTTTGACTTACTTTGACCAACTAAATATGAGAGAAAGTGAGGTGCATCCCTTCCAGGCAGAAGCTTTAAGAGCCAAGATTTAAGATTTAACATCCCATTCTTTTTTCCCTCTGCATGACCATAAGGAAAGTTCCAGATAAAAGGTAAAGTGGAGCCAGGCCACAGCTGACTTGTGATGCCCATGTAGCATGAACAAGAAACACATCTTTGTTACTGCAAGTTATTGATATTTTGGGATTGCCTGTTACCCCTGCAAAACATAGCTTCTCCTCACTAACACAAATATAAACTGCATTCTTTCAGCATGAGCTAAAGAATATGGAATTAATTATGACTCTGAGCTGTGGGATGGAATTAACCCTAATTTTTCCAGCTACCACATGTAGGAACAAGGAGTTCTGGTGCATAAGACATTTGGCTGCTAATCAGAAGTTCAGCAGTTCAAACCCACCAGCTGCTCTTGGGGCAATCTACTTCCTTAAAGATTTACAGCCTTGGAAACCCAATGGGGTTCACTATGAGTCAGAATCAAATTGATGCCAGGGAGTTCAGTTTGGTTATGTAGGAACCTACTTGCTTCCTCACCCTTCTTGCTTTGTCTTCTTTCCCCTTTAATGGATAAAGTGAACATCCTCCGAACAAAGAGAAGCCCTCTACTTGTGCTCTGGATCCCATCCCCTCCCAAATACTTACAGCCTTTTGCTCTTTGTGTTATCTCATATTTTGTGCAATATTAATTTCTTCCGCTCTAAAGGATCATTCATATCTTCCATACTAAAAATAGTTCTTTCTTTGCTTCACATTCCTTTCAGTGAGCTCATTTCAATTCCTTGCTCTCCTTTCTCAAACTGTTTAACTGTATGCGCTGTCTCCACTTCCTCACCTCCCATTTAATCTCTAACCCATTATAATTTAGTTTCATTCCATTACTGAAAAATATTTGCTCTTGTGAAGGTCAGTAGAGCTTCCATATTGCCTAGGTCTAATGTACATTTCTATGTGCTAATTTTATTCAACTTCCTAGTAGCATTTCACCAAGTTAACCATTCCCTCCCTCATGAGGGACTCGTTACCTGGCTTTCAGCACACTGTCCTGGCTTTATTATAAGAATAATATATATTCTTTGTGGATGACTCTTTCTACTCCTTTCTTTACTTCTGTTTTTATTGTTAGGTGCTGTTGAGTCGGATCCAACTCATAGCAACCCAACGTACAACAGAACGAACCTCTGCCTGGTCCTGCACCATTCTCACAATCTTTGCTGTACTTAAGACCATGGTTACAGTCACTGTGTCAATCCATCTCATTGAGGGTCTTTCTCTTTTTTCACTGACCCTCTACTTTGTCAAGCATGATACCTTTCTCCAAGGATTGGTCCTTCCTGATAACATGGCCAAAGTATGAGAAACGAAGACTGGCCATTATTGCTTTTAAGAATTCTGCTTATAATTCATCCAAGACTAATTTGTTTGTTCTTCTGGCAGCCCATGTTCTATTCAATATTCTTCACCAACCCCATAATTCAAATGCATCAGTTCTTCTTCGATTTTCCTTATTCATAGTAAAGATTTCATATGCATATGAGCTGTTGAAAATACTATGTCTTGGGTCAGGCACACCGTAGTCTTCAAAGTGACATCTTTGTCCTTTAATACTTTATTTATTGTTTAAAAAGTTTTTTTTTTTTTTTTATTGTGCTTTAAGCGCAAATATACAGAGCAGAATTTGTTTTATATTCAACAGTTCGTGTACATTTGGTTTCACTCCCCAATTATCATCCTTAACCCTAACCTACTCTCCTCCTCTCCCTTCCCAGTGACCACCCCCTATCCTTGTGCCCTTCTTAGTTATGCACTCCTGTCTGTCCAGCTTTTCCTGTGTGTGAATGTTGCCCCTCTGGTGCCCCATGGCCGATTGCACCAAGGGATGTATCTCCATAGAGTAGGTGGGTGCATCACCCTGGGTTGAGAGTTCTGCCTGTAAGTCTTATTACTGTTGGGCCTAGAGCCAGCCCTTGGGAGTGAGTTTCATCCCAGGCCTGAAGTGTATCCCAGGGCCATGGTCTTGGGGGTTCCATCAGACTCCATCTGACCAGTAATTCTGGTCGTTATTGTGTTATTGAATTTTATTCCACGTTTCTCCTCTCACTCTATCCAGGATCTCCAGTTTTGATCCCTTGCCAAATAATTGGCATTGGTAGCTGGGCACCATCTAGTTCTTCTGGTCTCGAGGGCCATCATGTCCTAGGGCTGATTGTGTCCAAATGCTCTTGGTTTTTGCAATCTTCTTCGCTTCTGACCATAGGAGACCATTAGCTGCATCTTAGATGGCCACTCGAAAGCTTTTAAGAACCCAGTCGTTACTCAACAAAGTAGGTTGTGGAACAAGATTTTTATGTATTATGTTGTGCCAATTGAGTCTGGTGTCCCCCAATACTATGGTCCTGAGTTTGTAGATCCAGTGGATCTCTCTCCCATGGTGTCTGGGTGTCTATGAGGGATTGCTCATGTCTGCCTTTTGTGGCTTCTGTAAAGATTGAGGTTATTTTGTATCACTAGTGTCTGTGCAAGATTATCTTCAGCTGAATCTATCATTGGTCTAGAATATATTCCTGTTCAACAACCCCCATCTATTCTTAGTTGTCTATCTATTTTCTGTAGCCTGGTGTTTAGTGTTGTGGTAATTCAGTATTGTGGATATACTGGTACTAGACTCTGTTGTCTATATTTTATATGTACATTTCAGTGTCCTCCCTTTCCCCAGTGTTATCATGCTGGTCAAGATTTGTTCCATATCTGCCCTCCCCTTACTCAGCATGTGGCCCCAACTAGTCTGAATCTCTCCCATCCCTAGTAACCTACAAAGTGAGTTCCCTTCCCTGAGCAAACCCTTCCTTGACTTTTTACATTAATGGCCTCATACAATATTTGTCCTTCTGCATTTGACTTATTTCACTCAGCCTAATGTCCTCCAGGTTCATCCATGTTGTGAAAGGATTCACGTAGTCTTTATTGTTCTTTAATATAGCATAGTATTCCATTGTGTGAATGTACCATAATTTGATTATCCATTCATCTGTTGATGGACATTTAGGTTGTTTCCATCTCTTTGCTATAGTGAATTGTGCTGCAATGAACATGGGTGTGGATATGTCTGTTGTTTGTGTCCTGTCTCTCACCTGTTTGAGATACATTTCTAGAAATGGTATTGCTGGGTCAAATGGTATTTCTATTTTCAGCTTTTCAAGGAAATACCATACCATTTGCCACAATGGTTGTGTCATTTTGCTGTCCCACCACAGTGTATGAAAGTTCTAGTCTCTCCACAACCTCACCAGCATTAGCTATATTCGGTCCTGCTGAATTTTGCTATTATTGCTGGGGTGAGATGATATCTCATTGTTGTATTGATTTGCATCTCTCTAATGGCTTGTGGTTCAAACCCACCAGCCCCTCCTCAGAAGGAAGATTGGTGATCTGTTTCTGTAGTGATATTGCCTCGGAAACCCAAGGAGGGGTCGCTATGAGTCGGATCCAACTTGATGGCAATGAGAATGGCTAAAGATTACAAGCAATTCCTCATATGTTTGTTGGCTGCCAGCATACTGTCTTTAGTGAAGTGTCTGTTCCTGTCCCTTGCCCATTTTTGAATTGGCTTGTTTGTCTTTATGGTGGTGAGGTGTTGAAGTTTTCTATAGATTTTGGAGATAAGTCCTTTGTCAGATATGTCATAGGCAAATATTTTCTCTTTTTTACCTTTTTGACGAGGTCTTTCAATGAGCGTAAGAATTTAATTTTCAAAAGGTCCCAGTCATCTAGCTTCTCTTCCACTTCCTGTGCATTCTGGGTTATGCTTGATAGTCTATTTGGCCATAAATTAGGGCCCCTAGATTTTCCCCTATTTTATCTTCAATGAATTTTATAGTTTTGTGTTTTACATTTAAGCCTTTCATCCAACTTGAGTTTGTTTTTTTTTTGTGTGTGTATGGGGTGAGGTATTGGTCTTGTTTCATTTTTTCTGCAAGTGGATATCCAATTTTGCCCAGCACCATTTATTAAAGAAGCTATCTCTTCCCCTTTTAATGGGTATTGGTCCTTTGTCAAAGGTCAGCTTTCTATAGATGGAAGGGTCTCTTTCTGGGTTTTTGATTCTGTTCCATTGATCTATCTGTCTATCATTGTACCAATACCATGCTATTTTGATTTCTGTGCTGTATAGCAGATTTTAAGATCTGGGAGTGTGAGACCTTTATCTTCACAAGTGCTCTGCTTATCTGAGGTCTCTTTCCTTTCCACATGAAATTAGTAATTGGTTTTTCCATATTCTTAAAAGAAATGTTCTTGGTTTCTGGATCAGGATTGCATTAAATGTGTAGATTGCTTCGGGCAGTATCAACATTTTCACAATAATGAGTCTTCCTATCCTTGAACAAGGCAGGTTTTTCCATTTATGTAGATCCCTTGTAGTTTCTTGTAGTATGGCATCAGGATTGGAGGAAGACTCATTAACAACATTTTTCAGATGACACAACTTTGCTTGCTGAAAGTGAAGATGACTTGAAACATTTACTGATGAAGATTTAAGACTACAGTCTGCAGTACAGGTTACACCTCAATATAAAAGAAACAAAAATCCTCACAACGGGACCTAGAAACAGCATCATGATAAATGGAGAAAAGATTGAAGTTGTCGAAGACTTCATATTACTTGGTTCTACAATCTATATCAATGGAAGCAGCAGTCAAGATATCAGAAGTCATATAGCATTGGGCAAATTGGCTGCAAGGGAACTTTTTCAAGTTCTGAGGAGAAAGGATGTTTCCTTGAAGACTAAGGTGTGCTTGACACAAGTCATGATATTTTCAATTGCCTCATATGCATGTGAGAGCTGGACAATGAAAAAGGAAGACCTAATAAGAGTTGAGCTCTGGTAGCATAGTGGCTAAGGCACTTGACTGCTAACCAGAAGGCTGGCGGTTCAAACCCACCAGCCACTCCTCGGAAGGAAGGTTGGGCAATCCTACTTCCGTAGTGATACTGCCTCGGAAACCCAAGGAGGGGTCGCTATGAGTCAGGGCTGACTCGACGGCACATAACAACATAAGAGTTGATGTTTTTGAGTTGTGGTGTTGGCAAAGCATGCTGAAAATACTGTGGACTGCTAAAAGAACCAACAAAATGTCCTCAAAGAAGAAGTGCAGCCAGAACACTCCTTGGAAGCGAGAACGGCAAGACTTCATCTCAACTACTTTGGTCATGTTGTCAGAAAGGACCATTCCTTGGAGAAGGATGTCATGCTTGGCAAAGTGGAGGCACAATGAAAACGGGAAAGGCTCTCAACGAGGTATATTGACACAGTGACTCCAACAATGGGCTTGGGTATAGAAAAGATCATGGGGCTGGCACAGGACCAGGCAGTGTTTTGTTCTGCTGTACACCAGGTTGCTATGAGTCGGAGATGACTCAATGGCACCTAACCACAACAACAATAACAGCAATTTGCTTTTTTGTTGGTGTTGAGTGCAAATTGTCTTTCTTGTTTCTTTGTGTAAATGTTTTATGAGCTCATTTTGGGCATCTATTTCTGACTTGGTTTTAGTGTTGATGTCATGTGTCCTGATTTTAATTTGTTGTTTTCTGTTGTGGGTTCTCTATTAGAAGGATCTCCTCAGGTATTTCTTGTAGGGTTGGTCTGGCTTTCACAAAAACCCTTAATTTCTGTTTGTCTGAGAATGTTTTGATTTCATCCTCACATTTGACAGACAATTTGGTTGGAGATAGGGTTCTTTGTTGGAAGTTCTTTTCCTTCAGTGTTTTATATATGCCGTCACTTTGTCTTCTTGCCTGCATGGTTTCTGCTGAGAAGTCAGAACTCAGCCTAACTGCTTGTCCATTGTAGGTGACATTTCTTTTTTCCTGAGATCCATGCAAAGTACTTTGTCTTTGGTTTTGGAAAGAGTTTGATTATGATATGTGTTGGTGACTTTCTCTTGGGATCTATCCTGTATGGGGTTCGTTGAGCTCCTTGAATAAATATCTTTTCTTTCTACATGATATGGGGGGAATATTCTGTTAGCAAGTTTTTCACAATTTTCTTTCTTTCTTTCTTTGCCTCTTCTTGTTCTGGTATTCCATTGAGGTGTATGTTGTTTCTTTTCATGTTTTCCTGTATAATTCTTAGGTTCTCTTCATTTCTCTTAAATCTTTGTTCTGATTTTTCAGAACCTCCTTTTTCGCTGACCTTCCACTTTACCAAGCACGATATCCTTCTTCAGAAAATGGTCCCTTCTGACAACACGAACAAAGTAGGTGAGAAAAAGTCTGACCATTCTTGGTCCCAAGAAGCATTCTGGCTGCACTTCTTCCAGGACAGACTTGTTAGTCCTGCTGTCAGTTGATGGTTCTTTCAGTATTTTTTGCTAACACCAGAACTCCAAAGTAT
>NW_006921680.1:8182039-8186262 GCF_000298275.1 Orycteropus afer afer
TGCTTCTGTTGGTGTTGATTGTAGAATCAAGTAATATGAAATCTTTGACAACTTTAATCTTTTCTCCACTTATCATGATGCTGCTCATTGGTCCAGTTGTGAGGATTCTCATTTTCTTTATGTTGAAGTGTAATCCATATTCCAGACTGCAGTCTTTTTCACCAGTAAATGCTTCAAGTCGTCTTCATTTTTAGCAAGAAGGTTGTGTCGTTTCCATATCACTGGTTATTAATGAGTCTTCCTCCAATCCTGATGTTGCATTCTTCTTCATATAGTCCAGTTTTTCAGATTATTTATTCAGCATTGTTGTTGTTGTTGTTGTTATGTGCCGTCGAGGCAGACTTGACTCATAGCAACCCCTCCTTGGTTTTCCAAGGCGGTATCAGTACAAGTAGATTGCCCCACATTCCTTCCAAGGAGTGGCTGGTGGGTTTGAATTGCCAGCCTTCTGGTCAGCAGTCAGGTGCCTGAGGCACTACACTTCCAGAGCTCCTTTGTTCAGCATACAGATTGAATATTTATAGTAAAAGGATACAACTGCGTCGTACACTTCTCCTGATTTTAAACCATGTAGTGTCCCCATGTTCTGTTCAAATGGTAGCCTCCTGGTTTATGTATAGGTTCTTCATGAGCACAATTAAATGTTGTGGAATTCCTATTCTTCTCAATATTTTCCATAATTTTTCATGATCTACATAGTCGAATGCTTTTGCATAGTCAATAAAACACAAGTAAATATCTTTCTGCTATTCTTTCTTTCCAGCAAGACCCATTTGACACCAGCAGTTATATCCCTTATTCTAAAAACTCTTCTGAATCTAGCTTGCATTGTTGGAAGTTCTCTTCAATATACTGCTGCAACCATTTTTGGATTATCTTCAGCAAAATTTCACTTGTCTGTGATATTAATATTCAATGTTTTCCACATTCTGTTGGATTACCTTTCTTTGGAATGATACAAATATTGATCTCTTCAAGTTAGATTTCCAGGTAGCACTCTTCCAAATTTCTTGGCATAGATGAGTAAGTGCTGGCAGCACTGTGTCTGTTTGTTGAATCATCTCAATTGGTATTCTGTGAACCTTGGAGTTTGCCAATTCATTCAGTGCAGCTTCAACTTCTTTCAATACCATTGGTTCTTGATGATATGTTACATCCTGAAATACTTGCACATCAGCTCATTCTTTTTGGTACAATAATTCTGTATTCTTTCCCTCTTCTTTTCATACTTCCTGCATCATTCAATATTTTGCCCATAGAATCTTTCAATATTGCAACTTGAGGCTCGAATTTTTCTTTCATCCTTTCAGTTTGAGAATTGCCAAGCATGTTGCTCTCTTCTGGTTTTCTAATTTCAGATCTTTGCCCATTTCATTATAATAATTGACTTTGTCTTTTCAAGCTGCTCTTTGAAATCTTCTGTTCATCTTTTATATTACCATTTCTTCCATTTAGCAACTTTTTAGCTACTTTCCTTTCAAAAGCAAGTTTCAGAGTCTCTTCTGACATCCATTTTTGTCTTTTCTTCTTTTCTTTTTAATGACCTTTTTATTTCTTCAGGTATGATGTTCTTGATGTCATTTCACAATTTATCTGAATTTTGATCATTGGTGTTCAGTGTGTCAAATCCATTCTTCAGATAAATTCAGGTGGGATATAATTAAGATCATATTTTGGCTCTCATGGATTTGTTTTAATTGTCTTCAGTTTCATCTTGAATTGCATATGAGCTGTTGATGGTCTATTCCATAGTCAGTTCCTGGCTTTGTTTTGGCTGAAAATATGGAGTTTCTTCTTTGCCTTTTATTCTGGGTACCTAAGGGTGCTCTGAGAGGAATATACCACAAATGACATGGCTATAACAAACAGGAGTTTGCTCTCTTACAATTTCTGAGTTTGCTCTCTTACAATTTTGGAGGCCAGAAGTCCAAGTTCAAGGTGCCAGGCTCTAGGGGTTGGTGAGGCTGACCAACCCAAGGTTGACAAGTAAAAGGGCACAGTCCAGATGTTACCAAACCACAAGGCAGGCCATTAATTCAAGTCTATTGGAAGTCCCAAGACCAGCAGAGCATGGCAGGCTGACTCAGCTACATACAAGGTTCAAGTGTGCCATCAGCTGGAGACCTTACTCAAAGCTGCTCTTATATACTGGAAGCAGACCATATTCCTGAAGCAGCTATTCAGCTGCTCCAATAGATTCCACCATGGAGTTAATTACCAATCTCACCATGGGGAACAACTATATCCAGCTGCCCAGCCACTCAACCAGGCCCAGCCAAGTTGACACACAAACTTAACTACTATACCTCTTTACACAGATATGGCTTATTCGATTCCTGTGTAGTCTATCTGGAAGTGTCCACTAGTATAGCTGCCTTTTATGTTGTTGAAAAACAATATTTGATTGTTGGTCTTGCAAAATTCTATCGAGATCTGTGGTGTGGTTTCTATCACCAAGGACATATTTTTCACCTCCTGGTGACTCTTCTTTATTTCCACCTTTCACAATCCAATCACCAGTAATAATCGATACATCTTGATTGCATGTGTGATTAATTTGAGACTGCAGTAGTTGGCAAAGATCTTAAATTTCTCTGTCTTTGGCTTTGGTGGTTGGTAGGTACATTTGAATAATAGTAGTATTATTTGAATAATAGTAGTACTATTTGAATAACAATAGTATTATTCCTTGGTCTTCCTTGTGGACATATGGATGTTACCTTATCCCTGCGAGCATTGTATTTCAGGATAAATCTTGCAACATTTTTTGTGATGATGAATGCCATGCCATTTCTCTTTAATCTGTTGTTCTTGGCATAGTAGATCATATGGTCGTCTGGTTTAAAATGGCCCAAACCTGTCCATCTCAGCTCACTAATACCTAGGATATTGATCTCTATGCATTCCATTTCATTTTGACAACTTTCAGTTTTCCTAGATTCATACTTTATACTTCACATGTTCCAATTATTAATGGATATTTACAGCAGTTTCTTCTCATTTTGAGTCATGCCACCCCAGCAAATAGAGGTCCCTAAAACTTTACTCCATCAATGCATGCATGGAGGTCGACTTTACTTTGAGGAGGCAGTTCTTCCCAGTTGTGTTTTGAGTGCTTTCTGACATGAGAAGCTCATCTTCTGGCACTATATCAGACAATATTTCAGGGCTGTTCATAAAGTTTTCCAATACTATATCAGAGAGTGTTTCACTGCTATTCATAAGATTTTCACTGGCCAATACTTTGAAAAGTTGATGGCCCCTTCCTTCTTCTGAGTCTGTCTTAGTCTGGAAGCTCTGCTGAAAACTGTCCACCATGGCTGACCCTGTTGGTATTGGACTTTGAAATACCTGTGGCATAGCCTGCAGTCTCACTGCAACATGCAAGCCATCACAGTATAACAAACTGACAGATGGGTGTTGGCTCCCTAGGATAGGTGAATGCATCTCCCTGTTTGTAGGTCTTTCTAGTATTGAGCTGAGAGCTAATCCATGAAAATGAGTCCATTTCTAGGCTGGTTTGGTAACCAGGGGCCATAGTCTCAGGGGTTCCACCAGTCTCTATCCAGCCAATAATTCTAGTCATTTTTGTGTTTTTGAATCTTGTTCTACGTTTTCCCTCCCATTATGTCCAGGATTTCCAATTTTGACCCCTTTCCAAGAGGTTGGTATTGGTAGCTGGGCACCATCTAGTTCTTCTTGTTTCAGGGTTGTGAAGGCTGAGGCCTGTGTGGTCCATCATATCTTTGGCCTAGTTGTTTTCTAATGACTTTGATTTTCTTCATTCTTCTTTGCTACAGACAAGAGGAGACCAAGAGTTGCATCTTAGATGTCTGCTTGAAAGCTTTTAAAACCCCAGTAGCTGCTCACCATCTTTAACATTTTAAAGAGATCATTTATAGGAGATTTGCCCAATGCAATATGTCATTTGATTTCTTTTTTGTTGTTGTTGTTTTTTATTTTGCTGTTTCTTTCTTTCTTTCTTTTTAATTGTGATTTGGGTGAAAATTTACAGAGAAAATTCATTTCCCATAGAGCAGTTCACATACACTTTGTCTCATGACATTGACCACAATTCACCACAATGCAACAGCTCCCCTCTTACTTCCTCCTGACAGTCACCTCTTCCCTGTGTCCACCCTTTTATGCACTCCTGTCCCCTGAGCTGTCTCCTTGTGCATAAACAGCCCTCCTTTCTCCTATGATTGTTCTCTCCAAGGAGT
>NW_006921680.1:8187030-8188733 GCF_000298275.1 Orycteropus afer afer
ACACTGATTTTGGATCCAAGTAAAATGAAATCTCTGGTGACTTCAATCTTTTCTCCATTTCTCAAGATGTTGTTGTGAGGTCCAGTTGTGAGGATTTTTGTTTTCTTTATGTTGAGATGTAATGTATACTGCAAGCTGCAGTTTTTGAACTTCATCAGTAAGTGCTTCAAACCTTCTTGCCTTTCAGCAAGTAAGGTTGTGTCATTTGCATATCACAGGTTGTTAATGTGTCTTCCTCCAGTCCACATGCCACATTCTTCTTCATATAGTCCAGGTTCTCAAGTTATTTGCTCAGCATACAGGTTGAATACATATGCTGTCCTGAAACACACCTTTCCTGATTTTAAACCAGACAGTATGCCCTTGTTCTGTTTGAATGACTGTCTCTTGGTCTATGTACAGTTTCCTCATAAGCACAATTAAGTGTTATGGAATTCCTATTCTTTGTGTTATCCATGATTTGTTATGATTCACACAATAGGGTACCTTTACATGGTCAGTAAAACACAGGTAAACATTTTTCTGGTATTCTTTTCTTTCATGCAAGACCCATCTGATATCAGCAACGATAACTCTGTTGCACATCCTTTTCTGAATCTGGCTTGAATTTCTGGAAGTTCCCTGTTAATGTACTACTGCAAGTGTTTTTGAATTATTTTTAGCAAAATGTTACTTGCATGTGATATTAATGATATTGTTCAGTAATGTCTGCCTTGTGTTAGATCACTCTCATAGGAATTGGCACAAACATGGATCTCTTCCAGTCTATTGTCTTGGTAGATATCTTCCAAGTTTCTTGGCATAAACAAGTGAGTACTTTTACTGTTGTTTTCTTTGTTGAAACATCTCAATAGGTATTCTGTCAATTCCTGTTTCTTTGCTTTTTGTCAATTTCTTCAGTGCAGCTTGGACTTCTTCCTTTAATGCAGTCATTTCTTGATCATATGCTACCTCTTGAATTGGTGGAAGTCAACCAATACTTTTTGGTACAGTGACTTTGTGTATGTCTTCCATCTTCTTTTGATGCTTCTTGCACTGTTCACAATTTTGCCCATAGAATCCTTCAGTATTGTAACTCGAGGCTTGAATTTTTTCTTCAGTTCTTTCAACTTGAGAAATACTGAGCATGTTGATCCTTTTTGTTTTTCTTTGTCCAAATCTTTGCAAATTTCATCATGATATTTTGCCTTCTCAAGCTGGCCTTTGCAATCTTCTACTGAGATTTTTCACTTCATCATTTCTTCCATTCTCTGTAGCTATTCTCCATTCAGGTTCACATTTCAGAGTCTCTTTTGACATCCATTTTTGTCTTTCATTCTTTCCTGTCTTTTTAATGACCTTTTGGTTGCTTCGTGTATAATGTCTTTGATGTCATTCCACAATTCACCTGGTCCTCAGTCATTAGTCTTTAATGTATAAAATGTATTTTTCAGATGGTCTCTAAATTCCATCTTTAAGATTTGTGAAAGATAGAACCTCTCTAGTGCCAGTATAGAGTTCTCTTCTCTTCTAGATCATATGATCTCTCTGCATTGAATTTAGTTGAACGACAACTTTCAGTGCTTCTAGAGGTGCTATTTTGATGTCATCACTTGGAAATACTCATGAAAGCCATGTTTGTTTCTCTTTTATTATTTCCCATTTCAAAATATCCCTGAGGACATTCCAGGCAAATTCCTTAATTCATTTTTAAAATTTCCTGA
>NW_006921680.1:8215980-8223029 GCF_000298275.1 Orycteropus afer afer
GTCTCAATATAAAGAAAACAAAAATCCTCACAACTGGACCAATGAGCAGCATCACAATAAATGGAGAGAAGATTGAGCCTGTCAAAGAATTCACTTTGCTTGGTACTACAATCGATGTCAATGGAAGCAGCAGTCAGGACATTAGATGATGTGTAGCATTAGGAAGGTCAACTGCGAAGGAACTATTTTAAGTGTTGAGGAGCAAGGATGTCTCCTTGAGGACTAAGGTGTGCCTGACATAATCCATAATATTTCCAATCACCTCGTATGCATGTGAGATCTGGACAATGAATAAGGAAGACCTAAGAAGAGTTGATGCTTTTTGTGGCGCTGGCAAGGAATGCTGAAAGTACTATGGACTGCTAAAAGAACTAACAGATCTGTCCTGGAGGAAGTGCACCTGAAATGATCCTTGGACATGAGAATGGCCAGGCTTCATTTCACCTATTTTGGTCATGTTGTCAGAAGGGACCATTCCCTGGAGAAGGATGTCATGCTTGGTAAGGTGGTGGGTTAACGAAAGAGTGGGAGGCCTTCAATGAGATGGATTGACACTGGCTGCAATGATGGGCTCAAGTATAGCCATGATCATGGAGCTGGTGCGGGATTGGGCAGTATTCCGTTCTGCTGGGGATGGGGTTGCTATGAGTTGGAAACGACTCGATGGCACCAAACAACAACATCCATGAATAAGGTAGGTTCTTCCTTTTATGTAGTGCCTTTGTTGTCTCCTGCTCTTCCCCATCCTCTAACTGTATGTGTCATGATGCATGATGTCCTTAACGCTAGGTCATACTCAGAAATAAAGACACTTATATTGCAAATTAGGTGAGGAGAGATTAAACAATTTGTAAAATGATTTAAATAAAAAACCAAGTAATCATAGGTGCCTTTGTTCCCCATAGTGTCTATGTCTCTTCTCAGTATTAGGTAAGGTGTTTAGGGATGTTCATTAAGGATTTTAGGCCACTGGTGTAATGCTAAGGTCATTAATTTCTACAAAGCCTCAAACGTATTCCCCTATTCAAGTGAGTACTGGGGAAATCATTCATTATTTCTGATAATGGAGAATGTACTTTTGTGTAATGACAGTAACACAGCCATCGTGGTGGATATTAAGAAATTAAGTATTAGCTTTTTCAGGCATCTAGGTGCAAAAACAGCACACGGTGGGGGACTGGTTTCTGACCTCCTCTAACTTCACAAGGGGGAAGGAGGGTCCAGAACAACACCAACAGCCCAAAGCTGATTCCAATGGGGAAGAGGTCAGATATGCCCTCACCCTTGAAACTTTCTACCATTTCTGACACCAACTCTCCCTCCCACGGCTCTCTCTACTTCTCTCTTGTGTTCGATAATTCATTGCAGTGGCCACACAAGACTCACAGACAATACACCACCAGAGCTCCCTTGTGGTTTACTAGGGAAGTAATAAGTTACAATTTAGGTTCAGGAATAGTCAGGGTACAATTCTTTGAAGAGGACAGCCTCTTCTCAGCCATGCCCATAGGCACGTTCCTGTTTGGCCTTCAATCCTTTGGCCAGACATCTTGCTCTGCTCCAGGAAGTGTTAGAACACTCTTTTAGCTCTGCTGATAGCTGCCGAGAGAGACACTTCACTCTGCCAGCAAGTCTCCTGACTGAAGGTATTCAGCTTTCTCGCTGCACAGGCCAGGAAGCCCACAAGTCTATTTAGTGCCAGTCTCTTGGTTCTGCTGCCTCTGCTGCTGCCAATTCTCTGCCATGTCTCTGCTGATGCTTCTCACTGTTTTAGTGCAGAGATCTTGACTCCACTTCTGGATCTTCTTTCTTGATGCTAGTGAGAGTCCCCTACCCACCCCTTGGATGGCTCATTTTAAGCCTAGCAGAATGGCAAAAGTCACCAGTCCCCATATTAGGTTCCATACACATTTGTTTTTCTCATTTATTTTCATGATTCCATTCATTATTTCCATGATTCCATTCCCTCCAAGTTACCATTTACCTCATTTACATTATTAGCATGCTATCTAATCCCCTCAGTGGGCCACAAACACTTCATATGTGCGTAGTCCTAACCAATCATCTGGTGGGAATCACACAGACCATGGCTAGAATAGCCCTATTAAATAATTCACTGCACCGTACCAGAGTTGTACTCTGTATCTTCCTGTTTATGTTATTTCATTTATGTAGCAGCCAGTACATGGAAAAAGAAATTAACCTTTTGGAATATGGGAAGATCTAAGTTTATAGAAAAGATTGACTCAGTGCTTAGAATGAAAATAAATGAGAAAAACAAATATATCTCCAACTGTGCATTGAGTTAAAATAAAGAGAAATATTTATTAAGGAAAACTTGTATTAAAATATATTTGAATTTATTATTTCTTAAGACTGTATCAGCAAAGATTTAAGTTCTATGTTATTCAATAAGGAGCTCTGGTGGTGTAGTGCCTAAGGCATTTGATGCTAACCAGAAGGCTAATGGTTCAAACCACCAGTCACTCCTCTGAAGGAAGATTGGGCTATCTACTTCCATAGTGATACTGCCTCAGAAGCCAAGGAGGGGTTGCTATGAGTCCGGTCCAACTTTGTGGCTGTGAGTTTGAGTTTTTGAGTTATTCAATATGTACATCAAAACTTTATTTATTATTAATAGTTTTTATTAAGTTAATGCCAAAAGAATTATTAGTACCTGGAGTGTACAAGATACTATTGTAAGTGTTATAGGGGATACAAATATTTAGGAGTGAAGAGATCTCTAATTTCAGTTGAATTTACTTCCTCCTTATGGGATGGCACCAAATAACCACAAAGCAAAGCATGTGGGACTTACAAATATGGAACGTAACAGGAAACTACTCTAATAGCTTGTTCTGATAATCGACTGAAACTTCTTCTGAATAGTGGCCTACATTAAATGAAATTGAGATACCAGAAATTCTTTGATATTTTATAGAGGAAGTAAATAATTAGTTGTGTAAAATGCTGCAGTGGAATTATCATGAGTAACCTGCTCACTTACACTTTAATTATGTTCCCCATGAGGGGCTAGAGAACAGTCTCTTAAATTGGTGAGAAATACATTGTATACCAAAATTCTTTAGACAATTGGTAGTGGCTGTCATCTATAAGCGGAGGTCATGGTGGGTGAAGCTGCAAAGTACATAGACTCTCCTTTTCATTGGGGATGATGAAATCCCCACCTAACGGAAGCTAAGTGATAGCATTTAAGCACCACTTTAAAATGAGAATGGTATTGAATTTTGTTAAAAATTCTTCACATTTATTGTATCATTTTCTTCCTTTAATCTACTTTTTATACTGTATTACTATAATAAATTTCCTAATATTGCATAAACCTTTCATTTGTATGATAATTCCTATTTGATATCAATGCTTTATTTTGTGGCTGGGCTATGGGATTCATTTATTAATAATTCTTGGATTAATATAACAAGTAAAATTGAAGCTACAATTTCACTTCATTGTTTTATGTTAATCCAATTTTTAGTATCAAAATTATGCTAGCCTTAAAGAAAATGTTAGGCAGCTTTCCATATTTCCCTGTTCTTCTATGCTTATGGAGATTATCTATTGTGGGGAGTGTTTGTGAAAACTGTTCCAAAAAATTATCTGACTCCAGTGTCTTTTTAGGGGTAAACTTCAAAATTTTCCTATAGTAATTATTCTGTTCAGATTTTCTACCACTTCTTGAAGCAATTTCGGTAATTTGTATAATCCACCTAACTGAGCTTTTCAATGGTATAAAACAGACCCTTTGCCATAGTCATTATTAGAAAGGATGTAAATTTTCTGAGTTTTTTATTTCCTCAAAAGGCCTTTATTTTTCTGTTAAAATTGATGAGAAATTTGGTTGATTAAAGAATTCTAGGTTTAAAGAATTGTCCTTCTTGTCTTTGAAAACATTGCCCCATTGTCTCCTAGCATGAATTGTTGCAGATGAGAAATCTGATATAATATATTAATCTGATATAATATATTAAGTCTTATTCTTTTGTAAGTTACCTGTTACTTCTTCATGGAAACTTTTGTTTTCATTTTTCCCTTTTACCCAAATGGTAGCATACTATACATATGCTCTTTGCTATTTTCACTTAAATTTCTTGGAGATATCCCCACTGCAGTATATAAAAATCTTCTTCACTCCTTTTTACAGTTGCTTAGGAATTACTTTGGATGCAGTATCATGTTTTATTTAAGCAGCTTCCTTTCTCTCTCTCTCTTTTGTTTTCTTCTTGATTCCCTTTCACATAAGTTAATGTGTATCTTCCCTCTAGTTAGTGGGTTACCCACCCTTTCTCTCCCACCCCTAGTAACAATCAAAGAATATTTCTTTTTGTGTGAAACTGTTTTCTCAACTTTTTACAATAGAGGTCTTTTACAATATTTGTCCTGTTGTGATTGCCTAATTTCACTCAGTAGGAGCTCTGGTAGCATTGTGTCTAAGGCACTTGACTGCTAACCAGAAGGCTGGCAGTGCAAACCCACCAGCCACTCCTCAGAAGGAAGATGGGGCAATCTACTTCCATAGTGATACTGCCTCGGAAACCCAAGGAGGGGTTGCTATGAATTGGGTCCAACTTGACGGCACATAACAAGAACAAGAAAAAGGACAAGGACAAGAACAAGAACAAGAACAAG
This sequence comes from Orycteropus afer afer, assembly GCF_000298275.1. Classification (NCBI taxonomy): domain Eukaryota; kingdom Metazoa; phylum Chordata; class Mammalia; order Tubulidentata; family Orycteropodidae; genus Orycteropus; species Orycteropus afer. Next base: position 8,220,628 of record NW_006921680.1, read on the forward strand.
AACAAGAACAAGAACAAGAACAAGAACAAGAACAAGAACAACAATTTCACTCAGTAAGCACCATACCATTTTTCCACAGTGGCTGAGCCATTTTCCAGTTCCATTAGCAGCGTATGAGGGTTCCAATCTCCCGAAGTTCTTGTCAGCATTCGTTGTTGTCTGTTTATTTATTTATTTATTTATTTTGTAACTTTGCTATTAATGCTAGGGTGAGATGATATCTCACTGTTGTTTTGATTTGCATCTCCCTAATGACATACTGCCTAAGGCATTTGACTGTTAACCAGAAGGCTGGAGGTTCAAATCCACTCCTGGGAAGGAAGATTGGGCAATCTACTTCTGTAGAGATACCACCTCGGAAACCCAAGGAGGGGTTGCTATGAGTCAGAAATGACTGGACGGCATTGAGTGGTTTGGGTTAACGGCTGATGATTGTATTTTTTCATGTGTTTGTTAGCTGTTTGAATGTCTTCTTTGGTGAAGTGTCTGTTCATATTCTCTAGAGGTCCATTTTTAATTGGATTATTTTTTCATTAAGTTGTTGATGTTTTCTGTAAATTTTATAGATTAGTCCTTTGTCTGATATGTCATTGCCAAACATTTGCCCAGTCTGGCCATTCTCACTTTCCAAAAGCTTTCCAGCTACACTTCCTCTAGGACAAGTATGTTAGTTCTGGCAGCTCATGGTACTTTCAGTATTCTTCATCAACACAACAACTCAAAAATATCAACTCTTCTTTGGTCTTCCTTATTCATTGTCCAACTGTCACGTGCACATGAGCCTATTGAAAATACCATGGCTTGGGTTAGGCACACCTTAGTCTTCAAAGAGACATCTTTGCTCTTCAACACTTTAAACAGGTGTTTTGTAGGAGATTTGCCCAGTGTAAGTGTGGCATGACACCTGATTTCTTGACTGCTACTTCCATATGGTATGCTGTACTTTCATTGTCATTGATTCAAGAAATTTTGAAATTTCATTTTTTATTTCTTCTATTATCCAGTAGTTTTTAAGCAGGATGTTATTCAGTTTCCTAGTTTTTAATTTTTTTCCTTGATTTTCCTATTGTTTATTTCTAATTGTATAGCATTGAGCTCTGGTAGCATAGTGCCTAAGGCATCTAACTGTTAACCAGAAGACTGGTGGTTCAAACCCACCAGCCACTCCTCGGAAGGAAGGTTGGGCAATCTACTTCTGTAGTGATACTTCCTCGGAAACCCAAGGAGGGGTTGCTATGAGTCAGGTCTGACTTGATGGCACATAACAACAGCAACAACAGTGATCTGAGAAGGTGCTTTGCAGTATTTCTGTATTTTTAAATTACTGAGGCTTGCTTTGTGGCCTAACATATGGTCTATTCTGGAAAATGTTCCACGTGCATTGGAAAACAATGTATGTTGTTCTGTTGTTGGCTGAAGTGTTCTGTATATGTGTATAAGGTCAAGTTGATTGTGTTGTTTCATTCTTCTGTGTCTTTGTTGAATTTCTTTATAGTTATTCTATCTTTCATTCAAAGTAGTATATTATTTAGGGTTGCTCATTTCCCTTTTCAATTCTGTTAAAGTTGATTTATGTATTTTGGGGTTCTTTCTTTGGGTACATGCATATTTATTAGGGTTATGCCCTCTTGTTTGATTGAACCATTAATCATTATATAATGTCCTTCCTTGTCTTTTATGGTAGTTTTTGTTTTAAAGGCTATTTTATCAGAAATTAACATTTCTACTCCTGTTTTTTTAAATTGTCTTTACTTGGTATATTTTTTTCCAACCTTTGATTTTTAGTCTACATTTGTCTTTGTATCTAAGGTATTTCTCTTGTAGACAGTATCTTGACAGGTCATGTTTTCTTATCCATTTTGCAAATTTTTGATCTTGATTAGTGCATTTAATCTATCTACATTCAATGTAGTTATTGACAAGTATGAATTTATTGCTATCATTTTGTTGTATGTTGTTTTGTGGTATTGCTGATTTCTTTGTTTCATATAATTTTCTGTACTTAGCTCGTTTTATTTTTAAACTTTCATATCATTTCCTTCCTTGCTATTGTTCACAAAAAATCAAAACCCACTGCCATCAAGTTGATTCTGACTCATAGCGACCCCCATTGGGTTTTTGAGGTGATTAATCCACCAGCCACTCCTCGGAAGGAAGATGGGGCAATCTCCTTCCATAATGATACTGCCTCTGAAACCCAAGGAGAGGTCGCTATGAGTCGGATCCGAATCAATGGCAAACAACAACAACAACAACAATCTCTACGGAAGTAGATTGCCCCATCTTCCTTATGTGGAGCTGTTGATGGGTTTGAACTGCTGAACTTTTGGTTAACAGCCAAATGTCTTACCCACTACATCACCAGAGCTCTTTTGCTATTGTTTTTGTATTTGCTAAATATT
>NW_006921680.1:8223270-8226495 GCF_000298275.1 Orycteropus afer afer
GGTGATGTTGCCATGTGTGTTAAAATCAAGTTGTTGTTTGGTGTTGCTGATTCTCTGTATGAAGGAGGTTTCCATGGAAACTTTTACAATTTTCTCTTTCTTTAGAGTTTTGAAACTCTACCATGATTTGTTTTGGCATACATCCCCTCCCCCCCATTCTGTTGAACACTAGGCAGTCCCAAGAGAGTGTGTCTTTCCTTAGCTCTGGGAATTTTTTTCTATAATTTTCTTGATTATTTACTCTCCCTCGTTGTGTTTGTTGCTCCTTCTGTAAATCCAATGTGATGGCTGTTGGAACTTATACTTTTCTTCTCCACATGCCTTAGCACTTTTGTCCTTTTGTGTAATGCTTTTGAAAAATCCTTCAAGTTGTTCTTTTAGTTTGTGAATTCATTCTTTAGTTGTTTCCATTCCATTTACCTTCCAAAATGACTATTTTAAACCAATTTTGACAGTTGTATTTTAATATACAGAAGTCTCCAACTTTCCAATGTCTATTTACATGCAACTTGTAATTATGAAGCAGCCCTTGTAAAGCTTAAAAACAACCCAAAAACCAAAAAACTCACTGCTGTTGAGTTGGATCTGACTCATAGCTACTTCTCCTTGGGTTTTGGAGGTGGTATCATTATGGAAGTAGAGTGCCCAATATTCCTTCCAAAGAGTCGCTGGTGGATTTGAACTGCCAGCCTTCTGGTTAGCAGTCAAATGCCTTAGGCACTACACCACCAGAGCTCCTGTAAAGCATGCAATATTAAAAATTTGAGATGCATGTAATGGTCTGTAATAAAAACACATGGTACTTTGTAACACACATCAAAACATTTTTATAACTGTATTGTTATGTTAAAGATGTTTTGGAAGTGTTTCTTTAATGTTTTTAATGCATAGAAAGGTACAATATATGCTATAGACTAAGACAAACATTTGACTGATGTTTGATATGAACATACCGACCTGTTCTGATTTACAGTATAAGTACAATTTCAACTTAAAGACAGATTTAGGAAAAGAACTGGTTCATAATCCAGGGACTGCTGCTTGTATCTAAAATCACTAGTTGTTTCTACTTTTGTGTGTAAAATATCCCTTTGAAGATCTCTGAGGATATCAATTATACTTGCTATTGTTGTTGTTGTTATATGCCGTTGAGTCGGATCCGACTCATAGCAACCCCTCCTTGGGTTTCCGAGGCAGTATCACTACAGAAGTAGATTGCCCAACCTTCCTTCCAAGGAGTTGCTGTTGGGTTTGAACCGCCAGCCTTCTGGTTAGCAGGCAAGTGTCTTAGCCACTATGCTACCAGAGCTCCCGCCTTAAGCACTAGAGATGTGGAATTCTTTTGTTTGCTCTGGAACTTTTTCTTAGCTGTTAATTCATTATTTGATGATTTTATTATCTTAATAATGCTGATGTCTTCTTCAAATATTTGGCAATTATTAGTTTTTTGCTAATTTTTGTATTTGAATGTCCTTGTTCACAATCTGTAGATTGTGTCTGAAGACTATAGAGGAGAGCCTATCCATGTTGTTGGGTATGGTAGGTACATGTTTAGTCTTCTAGGAATAAGGAATCCACAGTCTTCTTGTGTTTTTCTACTGTTTGTGCCTAAATTCTGCCTCTCCAGACCTAGCGCTCATAATTATTTTATTAACTACAGCTTTTGGCTAAATACTATTCAGGGTAATGATTTCCCAGGAGTTTCTGGGTAACTTCAGGGAACCGTTGGGGTTGATTTCTTCTCTTGTATATGCTTTTGTTTATGATTGTTTTAATAATTCCTAAGAAATTCTAGTTGACCTAAGACATTCATTCTCATTTTCCAGTGATATTTTACATTAATACATTTTATTAGTACATTTTCTATCACTCATAGGACTTTAGGTTGAGGGGAGATGGCTTAGTCTGACATCTTGGTCAAGTGTCTTCTCCATTCCTTTGAACTTTGTATTGTCTTTGGTATTACTAATATTCTTATGATTGCCTGACACAGTTTCCCATGTTTTACAGTATGGAAAAGTGCAGTCAGTCTTCAGGAAGGATGGCCATGACCCTGGGGATCCTTCCTTCGGTAGGTTGCCATTGAGGTAATAAACACAATAGGCATTACTAGAGATCAAAAGCCAGAAACTGCCCTTGAGAATATGAAGGATGGGGATATGTTCTCTGCAGTAAATATGTGTTCAGAAATGGAAAATTTTAGAAAATTTCTGATTTATGTTTACAAAAAATTCAGGAAAATAGTGCATTTATTGGACTCTAGCTAGCAATTATGAAGATAAAAAATTGAGATGAGAAAATACATAGAGATGAAAAAATACAACTCATATAAATAACTTCAAGAAAAGGAGGCAGCAACAAAGTGACAAATAACACACACAAAAAAGACATGAAAAATATTAAAATTTCATGAAGGAGTAAATAATTGAATATAATGACAACACTTGGTAAAATTTAGTAAGATACAATCTACATATGTGAAAAGAGAGAGCAAAGAATAATGCTCTCAAAAGATTTATTTAGCATAAACAGGTGAATTGATTGGAAGTGAATGTGGTGGGAAAGGAAAACTGTAGGAAATTTGAAAGCTGTTTTAATAAATTACAATGGGTCCTAATTAGGGTCAGTTTTAGTAGGAATGGAGAAGATGAAATGTGTTCAAGGCATTGCATATGTAAGTCTTAGTTGTTTTTATTATTATTGCAAAATAAGAGTCTAAAAGAACTTGATTGGAGATTGAATATTGGGATCAAAGGAAGAAAATTCATATTGATTCTAAGGTTTTAATCTGAAGGAAGAAGTAAATTTTGTCATTGAACTGGAAATGGTATTGAGGAAGGCTAGACTACAGAGAAAAATTAATTTGGTTTCTAACTTGCTAAACTTGCAAAATGGTGTTCTGGATTGAAATATGAGTTTATTTCCAAATGGAAATATGAATTTATAACTCAAGCAAAAGCCCTCAGGTTTGGAAATGTTGAAATTCGAAGGCCTAACCTACACGTATTGGAGCCCTAGTGGTACTATAGTGGTTAAGTACTCAGCTGCTAGCTGAAAGTGATTTGAACCCACCAGTAGCTCTGTGGGAGACAAATATGCTGATCTGCTTCCATAAAGATTAAAGCCTATGGGACAGTTCTACTTTGCCCTATATGGTCATTGTAAATCATAATCGACTCAAAAGCAATTTTTTTTATTTTTCTTTTTTTAACACCTGGACAGGCT
>NW_006921680.1:8226622-8228046 GCF_000298275.1 Orycteropus afer afer
AAAAGAGAACTGGACTTTAGGAAATATTCACAGATAAAGTGAGAAGAGGCAATGGAACCATTGAGGGGAAGGGGGACGATCTAAGGAGTAGGAAGGAACCATGCAGCTTTAGTACCAAAGGCAGGTCCCCAGAACAAAATGTGCCTTAGAAACTCAAGATGATGGGAGTACTGAGAGAAAACTACTATAGTTACTGAGAAGAAGAGGGCCTGTGTTCTCAGATGGAAGCATTTTTTAGAGGCATTCTCATTAGGAAAATAATTTCACAGGAGATTGTGGAAATTGAAAGAGGGAGTAGAAATCACTCACCTGAAAATGGTAAAAGGAGGAAAGAAAAAACAATGATAATTAGAATACATACTGAGGTCAATGGCATATTTATATAAAATAACTTTTCAATTTCTTGTTGATTTGGAGACAGATGGGAAGGATTCATTAAAGAGAAAGTTGGAGATTCAGTGAGAAATAAAACAAGTAGTTTAACTGGGCCTCACAGGGTGTGAGAAAGGATAATATCAATTTGAATTTACAGAGCAATGAAGACTGAGATGCTTTTATATTTAGAAGGAAAATAGGAAACAAAGGATATAGTTAGCTTTATGTTTATGTTGTGGTGATTAGGAAGAGTATACTGTTAGGTATGATCACTTTAATGATGATGGTGGCTTTAGCTGTTCTTGTCCTTGGGCAAACTTCATCTGCAAATTGCCTGTTGGGAACTAGGTTGGGTTTGCCTGTGGTCTATAATCTGAACACTGAATAGTCACATCTGTAGATTTTACTTAATGCTACCTTGCAATATAAAAAAGAGATAAGAATAGTCTCCACTGGAACTTTGTTACAATGGGACTTTTATTGTAGAATAATTTCTTGAGAAAGTATCTAAAACATTCTTTTAGATCTTTAATAATGAAAGCCTTAAACATTGTTTTAAATTTGGCCTAATGTTAATGAGTATGCTTCATTATTTGTAGGTATGTAATTAGGTCCCAAGGAGCCCTGGGGGCACAATGGTTAAGAGTTAGTTGCTAACCAAAATGTTGGCAATTTGAATCCCCAATTCTGTGGGAGAAGATCTGATCATCTGATTCCATAAAGATTATAGCCTAGAAAACCTATGGCTCATTTCTTGTATGACAAATGGGGTCACTATGAGTCCAAATCAACTCGATGCCATCTAACAGTATGAACAATTAGGTTTTAGTCAAGTGAAGCTAATTTTCTTTACCATTTTTAGAATTTATGCATCTACTTAGAAATTAATACAAACATGTTTCCTTAATGAAATTGTATTATCAAATAAATCTTTTTGATTTTGAGCATAAGAATGTAAACAGAGGTAATATTAAATAATTTTTACATTGTTTTCCATTTTTAAGAAATTTACCTTTTGACTTAACCAGATTATATACATATCAAGCCTA
>NW_006921680.1:8228176-8235613 GCF_000298275.1 Orycteropus afer afer
GGAAAGCCAAAGAAGGGTCGCTATGAGTTGGGTCCGACTCAACAGCACATAACAGCAACAACAATATACCTATCAAGCATCCCTGGTGGCACAGTGGGTGAAGCAGTTGGCTGCTAACTGAAAGGCTGGTGGTTTGAACCCTCCATCTGCTCCATAAAAGAAAGATGTGGCAGTCTACTTCTGTAAGGCAGTCTACTTGGAAATCTTGTGGGTCAGCTCTACGCTGTCCTATAGTTATAGTGCCTCTATGAGTCAAAATTCATTCCATACCAATGGGTTTGGTTTTGGTTTGGATGTACATATCAAATTTGAATTTTTTATTCTATAATCCACTGATTCTACCATTCTTTCCTTTCCTTAACCACTTTATTTTCTTCTTAGGGTTTCTAAGGCTGCAGTCTTTACAAAGGGAGACTGCTACATTTTTGTCCCACAGAAAGACTGGTTGGTTTGAACTGTTGACCTTTTAGTTAGCAGTTCACTGTTTATTGACTGTGCCACTTGGGCTCTTTCCCCATCATCATAGTCCCCTTGAAAAATCCCAACCCTATTTATATTCAACTCCCTCACCATTCTGTGTTCTCACCTTAGTAACTAAACTATCTAAAGAAATCACACATTCATTAAGTATAAACTGGAGTTTTAATGACTTAAAGTAAAAATATTCATCTGATTCAATTTCCTCTGTTAGATACACTTACCAAGGTTATAAATAAAACCTGTTTTGGTTTCGTAGATTACTTAGAATTCTCTCTTCAGCAAAGCCAATCGAGGTTTTCAAAAGCCAAAGCTATTTTAAAAGGAATTTAGTGAATGGTCATCAATTTTACTCTTAACTATTGTCATTAATTCATTCAACACAAGTTTATTGTCTATCTACCATGTGTCAGTTGAGTGTTCTACTCAGTACCCATTGCAATCGCGTCAATTACAACGCATAATGACTCTGAGTAGAACTACCCCATCCATAGGGTTTCCAAGGCTGTAATCTTTGTGGAAGTGAACAGCCACATCTTTCTTCTGCGAAGTCACTGGTGAGTTTAAACTGTTAACCTTTCAGCTAGGATCCAAGTGTCTAAATACTGTACCATCAAGGCTTCTTACTCTACTTGTTCCAAAAAATGCAAACCAAACCCACTGCCATTGAGTTCATTCCAACGCTATTGAGGTATACAAATGAACAATATAGACAATGTCCCTGCCCTTGTAGAACTTAATTAATAATTAAGCACACAGATATATGTCAGCTAGCAGTAAGTCCTATGGAGAAAAAGAAAACATGATAAAGGGATAAGGAGTTTTAATAGTGTTTGAGTAAAGAAGGCTTCCCGACAAGGTAGCATTTGAGTGGAGACCTAAGGGAAGAGAAGTAACAAACCAAGTTAATATCTGGAGGAAGATTTTCTGAGGCGTGGGGAAAAGTTTTGAGGTAGAAGTGAGCTTATCATGCTCAAGAAAATGCCAAAGTGACCACTGTGGTTAGAGCACAGTGAGTGAGGAAGAGATTAGTAAGGGGATTATGTCAGAGAAAGAGACAGAAGCCAGATCAAGGGAAACTTTGGAAGTGATTGTTGTATTATGGTTTTCACCATAGTTTTGAGAGAGATTGAAAGTCATTGGAAGTTTCTGAATGGAGCAGTTCCGTGATATGATTTGTACTATAAAATGTCATGTAATAAATTGAGAGATAATTCCAAAGCAGGGAGATGAGCTAGGAGGCTACTGCAATCATCCAGACAAGAGATGATGACCATTTGGATTAGAATAGTAGTGTGGGGGTGTAGAGAAGTATTTAGATTCTAGTTATATTTTGAAAGTTAAGTATGGATGGTTAGTTGATAGACAGTATATGAGATGCAAAGAAGAAAGATAAGGAAGTCTATAAGAATATTTTCTTGACAAATATCTTAGAGATGGGAAGGATATGTGGGAAGTGCTGGCTTTTTTTGAGGAGATCATGGTGATGGGGGACCACAATTTCAGTTTTGGAAGCATTAAGTTTAAGATGACTATCACATATGAGTAGAGATTCATGTAGGTAGTTGGATATATGAGTCTGGAATTCAGGGGAGAGGTCAAGACTGGTGATACTACATTTTAGAGCCTTCAGGGAGTATTAATACCCACAGGAACTGAATGAGGTTATCTAAAGTCTGAGTGCATATACAGAAAATAAGTCACCAAACCATGGCCTGAGACACTCTAATGTCTAGAAGTTGGAAAGATGAGGAGAATCAACAAAAGAACAGAAGGAACAGCCAGAGAAGTAGAAGGAGAACTAAGAGGAAATGCTGTCCTACAAGCCATGTGAAAATAATATAAAAAAAGGAAAAGATAATTTGTGTCAAATCTGTGCTGATTGTTTAAGTAGATGAGGACTAGTAATTGTCCATTGGATTAATCAGTGTAGTAGTCATTGACCCATCTTGACAAATTAAAGTTTGATGGAGACGTCAGAATAAAAGGCTTGAAGGAAGACTGGGCAATGTACTTCTGTAAACATTTACCACCTCAGAAACCCAAAAGGGGGTTGCTATGAGTCGGAATTGACTTGATGGCATTGAGTTTGGTTTGGTTTTGGAGGAGGGTGCTCAATGTAGAAAAAGAGGTGAGGAAGCTGAGACAGTGAGGAGGAATTTTGGTAATGGAAGCAGAGAAATTGGTTGGTAACTAGAAGGGTATGTGCAGTAAAGAGAAGATATTATTAGAGATCAGAATATTTTAGAATGTCTTTATACTGATTCAAAGAAGGAAAATTAATGATACAAGAGAAAGAGAAGACACCAGCTGGATTGATAAATCTGATAAGTAAGTTATAGGAGATGGAACCCAGGGACAAGGTGAAGAGTCTGGCTGCTTGAAAGATTGAGCAGTCCCCCACTGAAGTACAAGCAAAATATCAGACCCCTCGAGCATCCTACTTCATATACCGTATACTTGTTTTGTCCCAGCCTCCACTGCAGCAGCCAGCTCTGAGTGGGCTCTAACCTACTTCATGCAGGTGCAAACTGAGAGTGCCCACTGGTGCTCCTGTGAGCCTCTCCCCTCTCATGGGTCTCTATTGTCAGGCATGGAGCAGTGTATGAATAACTTGGTGCTTGAGGTTCACACATGTGCAACTGGGAAATATGTAGGAATTAATAAGGTGACATTTTAATACATTGAATGTAGGAAATGGTGAGTAAGTTATTCTTCCTTTTGCTCCTTCTGAGAAATTGTTCAGAGAAGTCAGTTACACAGCTTCCATGGGGTTGGAGCAACCAGTCGCACATGTTGTGATTCATGATGACTCTATGTACAGCAGAACAGAACATTGCCCAGTCCTGCACCATCCTCACAATCTTTTCTATGCTTAAGCCCATCATTGCAGCCACTGTGTTAATCTATTTTGTTGATAGTCTTCCCCTTTTTTGCTAACTCTCTATTTCACCAAGCATGAATATGCCAGAATCTCAGTTCATTTAGTGCTTTAATTCACAAAGTCAACCCCCTTTGTGGTTTCTCTTTATTAGTCCAGGGACCTCATTCCCCTGCTATGGGTTCCTTCTTTACAGTCCTACTTGTCTCTTGATTTTTCTCAAACAAAGATTTGATTAGTTTGTACATCTCTGCTTAAAACCCTTCAATAGTTCTCAGATATCAACTTTTAAGCCCAAGCTCTTAGGATGGCTTAAATATGGTTACTCTCTCCTTTTCAACCCCCTACACTGTACTATCAATTACTCATAGTCCTTCATGCAGGCCATGTTGTCTCATCCCTCCAGCTCAGGCTGGTCAAAATGTTTCCTCTTCTGGGAAACCTCCTTCCACACCCAGCTGTATTTGATCACTCTCTTCAGGGGACTTCTACCTTGTCCTTCCTTTGTTTATAGCAGGAAATAATATCATGATGAGTTGTTTACATAACTCTTTCATCCACTAGAAGGAAAGGACATGTATTCCTCATTTTTGTATGTCCAGTCCTTAGCACAGTACTTGGTATGTAACAACTTATCAATAAATGTCATTTCAATTTCAGTAATAAATAAATAAATAAAAACCCTGTGGTGTCTTTGTTTGAAAGCAGCAAAACTGGGTTAAAATTTATAATTCAATATTTTCATGAATTCAAATAATCACCTCACCATTTTTGTGTCCCTTATCCTTAGTCCCCCTTAGCAGAATCACTGGAAATTAGTATAAACTTTAGATGGTGATGCTGGGTTCATAGCATAATTTAGGAAAATTCAAATTCTTTTGTAGAGTTAAACTTTTCATCGGACAGTTTCAGCTTTATCTGTGGTTAATATTATTCCATGTCAGCAATGGACTTGATGGTATCCAGATGATGCTGAAAATCATGATAGTAAATCATCACAATTAAAACAAGGAATTCATTCTACAAGGTGTATTCCTCTTGGGCTTATATAGTATTAAATTTTGAGCAACTGAGCTTCCTAAAACACTATGAACAGAATGATTGTTAGGAATATTAACATTTAAAGACTAGCCCAGAGAGGGCATTGTAGTTTTATCTCCATTTTGTTTAACTTGGATCATGTTTTTAACCATTGATAAATTGCCATCATTTAAAGTTTGATATGGAAGTATCTCTGGTGGTGCTATAGTGCTATAGTTGAAACATTGGGCTGCTAAGCAAAATGATGGTGGTTCAAACCCACCAGCCACTCCATGGAAGAAAGATGAGGCAGTCTGCTTCCATAATGATTTACAGCCTTGGAAACCCTAGAAGGCAGTTCTACTTTTCCCTATAGAGTTGCTATGAGTTGAAATTAACTCGATGACAGTTGGTGGGTTGGGTTAAAATTTAATATATTTCACAACCCCCCCAAATCTGGACTTCCTAGGACACCAGGCTCACAATTTTTCATAGAGCAACAATTGGCTACATCTGGATACTAAGTATGAAGCATGCATTGCCTTGTTCATTGCTATCCTGGTCCAGTGTTTTCCCTGCACTTGTTTATTTTGCTCACTTGGCCCTTGTTAGCATTTTGATTTGCAAATCACGGCTCTTGTTCATTCTGTATTAGCATTCCTTTACAATGAAGCCATTATATTTGTTTCATTGTAAATCAATGTCTTACATAATTTTCTGATGGTTTAAGTTTTTTTTACGGAACATTTTTCAAATACCACCTGACTAAAGTGTAAATATTTCCCCAGTACTATGCTATCTTTTAGCATCTTTTAACCTCAAAACTTAAGTTGGAGTCTCCTGGGATCAATTACAAATGATTTCCACATCAGCATTTTCAAAAACCAGCTTTAATAAGGTCAACCAAGTTGCTCAAAAGAATTCAGATAACTGGGAGTATCTGTACCATATTATCTTCTAAAATTTAGTGTTTGCTTTTTGACATCTTGCACTGTGTCAATGCATTTATCTTGTGTCATATTGTGTTATGCCAGTTTATGGTGGGGAGAAGCATAACAGAATGTGACATGATGTAAGTGATGCTCTGACATGTATAATTTAAAGACTACACTCCTATTGGAAGCAGAAACATGCAATTAATTCAGATCCTGGGAATTTAAAATGAAACTGATGAACAAAATAAGAAATGTCCATGAATGGATTGGTTGAATGAATTGGTTTATCAATCCAAAAGTATAGTATATGAGTACATTATCATCACTAAGATCTCACAGCTTAACTCCACCCATGTATAAAGTAGTCATTCACTACTTTTTTATATTTGGTTTGATTGTGTAACAGATAGTATAAGTAGAAAACATTTAAGAAGAGCATTTTTGTTCTTTTAACATTTCGATTATTTAAATCTCAAAGCAAGTAATTTAATCTAAAGCTCTCTTTTGCCACATTTCTGAGGACATATTATGTTAAAGATATAATTTGTTTTAAACTATAATGGACTATGCATTTCTCTTTTAAAAATAATCTTTTCAAATACAAGTAATACATATTTATCATTCGAGTTAGGACAAAATAAGCACAAGAGTTTTAAAAAAATTATTAATAAACATCCTACCAAAGACAACTACTATCAACGTTTTAGATACTTCCTTTCAATCCTTTCCTTTGCATTCATACGTATCTTTATTTATATCCACATTTACACCTATTACATTAGCATATTAGCAATCATTTTATTATATCTCATAAGTATGTGGATCAGAGATTTAGGCAGGATTTAGTGGATGTCTCTTCTGCTACATATATGACATTATTTGAGGTTACTTGACAAGTGGCAGATGGGCTGGTCTGGAAGGCCATCTTCACACATATCTGGCTCCTTGACAGGAATGGCTGCGTAAGACTTGATCAAATTAGAGCCATTGCCTAGTGAGTTGGTGCTTCTTCATATATGTTTTTCATAGGGCTGCTTGGACTTCCTCACAACATGGGGGCTTAGTTCCAAGAATAAATATTCTAGATGTACAGGTAGTTTTAAAATATCATTGTAATCTAAATGTATAATGTTTATAATACAAATGTCTTGTATTTAAAATTAAAGATCATGTCATAAGCATTTTCCTATTCCATGAAAATTTGGGGGCAATTGATTTGATAGTTGTAAAATATTACATGTTACATAGTATAATTTACTTAGCCACTATTTTGGTTTCATACAATTAAATAATAATATTTTCACATGATAATAAATATATAAGAAAAATTGCTATACATATATTTTTAAATGAATTTTGTACTGTGTATTTAATATGCAGTTCTAGAAGTAAAATTATTTAAAAGTATGAAAAATAATAAGGCCTTTGTCACATTTGTTTCCCAGGAATGTCGTATCATTATATGGGTATTCTTTTTATACAAATAACATGCACCTTCTTCATTTGTTTGCTCCCTCCTCCCAGAAGGAATTTTCATAAGTGCCACTATGCCATTTTTTTTTAAAACATGTTGTTGTTTAAAAGAAAAAAGAAATGTGTTTATAAAAATTCCTCCTGGAGGGGAGAAAGTAGTTGGCAAAAAAGATGGTAGAAGGCACATGTTATTTCCTTAAAAAGATGGTACTTGTCTCACTATATAGTCATGAATATTTTCATTTTTAAGTCATTGCATGTTTAATTATTAAGTTATAAATATCATTTTGATTTGTGTGATTTTTTTCATGTTTGGTATTCATTTATATTATTTGCTATACTTGTCCATTCGCCTGTTGAGATATATTTTAAATAAACTTAGCAGAACTTCTATATTAAGCAGTGACCTTTTTACTTTAAAGACATAAATTGCAGTATAATATATCTAAGTACTTTTGGAACAAAAATTCAAATTGACAAGATTCACATAGTTTAAGATTTCCCTATATGTCTTAAATATGAACTGGATGTAAAGCCTTTTTGAAATAATGTTGCTTATTTTTATTACTGGCAAAATTTTACTCCCTATGCTCTGGTAGCATAGTGGCTAAAGCACTTGACTGCTAACCAGAAGGCTGGTGGTTCAAACCC
>NW_006921680.1:8235713-8239629 GCF_000298275.1 Orycteropus afer afer
GGGCCGAATCGACGGCACATAACATAACAACATACCTACATAAGGAGCTCTGGTGGCGTAGTGCCTAAGGCACTTTACTGCTAACCAGAAGGCTGGTGGTTCACACCCACCAGCCACTCCTCAGAAGGAGGGTTGGGCAATCTACTTCTGTAGTGGTACAGCCTCAGAAACCCACAGAGGTGTTTTTATTATTCTTCCTACACAATACAGGATAAAATTCTTTCTCTCAAAATAAAAATAAAGGATATTTGGAATCAGCATTGAAAATTGATTACTTTGACTCTTAAAATAGCAAATAATTGTTAAAATATTCTTAAAATTCTGGAAGTTGTATTGGGTGTGTAGACTCTTATTGTAGACTATAAGACATTATTCATTTCTGATCCATACATTTATAAAATAATAGCAGTTTGGGGCATTATTTCACAGTACTGTTATGTACATAATGTCTCCAGGGAGAAGAATGACAATACATTCAAACTAAAAATATTTTTATTGCCTAAATTAAAACCTGTTTGAGTTATATAAAGAATGTGATTTCCCTCCTTCCTTCTTTTGTGTTCATTTCAGGACACTGTAATATAGGTTATAAATGTAGTGAAAAGTAAAATGGCTGATATATAGATAGAAGTAATTACATAATAGATGTGTATGCTGAATGTGAAGGACCATGAAACTTATTGTGGAAATTCACTGCACAATTTTAGTAGCAATATCACAAATTACTCTGGAAAAAAAATCCAAGAAGAATGCAGGAAATCTCAACAAAGATATGTATTTTTTTTTTGGCTGTAAAATGAAAGTATTTCATTGTGATGTCCTGCCAAGATTTGTCCTCAATAAATTCAAAGTGGTTCATTTCTAAAATTCTGTAAAGTGCAGTATTATTGATTTTGAAACATTTTCTCACATAATTCTTACAGTTTGTTTGATGTCTGCTAACTTGCTTATTAGTAATTTTCCTATATCTGTCCTTTTTTCGTCATTGCTTTGATATAAGAGTGTTGCTCTAAACTAGCTTGACCACATGCGTTAACCTACCAGTGATTATAAGCCTAGCTAACACCCATATAAAAGCTGCACAGGTTTTTTTCTTTTGCTTAATTTGGTGATCTTGAAAGAAATGCTTGCAGTAAATTTGCATTACTAGCTACATAATGTGATGACACGTTAAATTGTAATTGTCCCTTGATCAAACCTAACTAAGGCAGCATACACATTTTTGAACTAAAAATACAGTGCAATAATAGCACAGAATTGCATGATGCTACTTCATCCCTTTTCTTGTTGAGACTTTCCTAACAGCTCCCTTTATTGCAGATGGATTTATAGTAATGGTGTCCATGTGGCTTTGAAACAACAGCAGAATGTTAATTTATTCCCCAGTGTTACCTAGAGGCCCTGCTGTGGGTCCAGGATTGGTGACACCCTAATTTAAATACTGGGTAGGGCCAGGCTGATCAGGTGGCTCAGAATTAGCACAATAGGCTATGAGGGAAAGCCCCCTCCCAGATCAGGGTTGATCAGGAGGATTCCAAGTGTAATTGGTCTCTGGGGAGTGGGTAAGTCACTCTTGTACACCCCCATCAGAACTCTGTAATGCCTAGCCAGCTGGAAGGAAAAGTGCCTTCTTGTATTGCCCACAAAGGAAGCAGGGACTGAGGGGAGAAGAACTGGAGAAATTAAAAAAAGAGAAAAGAGACTATGACACAAATGCAGAGGTGGGTAATAATATTGTACATCTAAAAGCCCAGAGAGTGTGTCATAAACAAATGGGACTGCAATGGTCAGTAGACAATTATATCCTGTTACCTCATTTAAAATGCTGACTAATTACATAGAGCAAGAGGAAATTAGCACAGGAACCTCAGTCTGTGCCAAGTCCACATCAAAATGCTGTAAAAGGAAAACATGAAATCAATCTTCCATGGCTTTAAAGAACTCATAGTTTCTGAAGTTTAAACATCTGCACAAAGTCTTCCAAAGTATCATGAGACTCACTGTATGCTCAAATCTTAGAAATTAGACTTGTGGAAAAAAAAAAAAAAAAGAAAGGAAAGAAAAAACCTAAGGCTGCCAACCTCTTTGTGATCTAACAACCAGTTTAACATCTTTTCTTCATTATAGCATTATTGTTCAAATCCCCAAGTCCCATGTTACTTGCTTTAGGTAAATTAATCATTTGCTGAGGTGGAAAACAAACTTCTTGGACAGTGTTATGTCCTGTAATGTGTTATGGGATTCGTTTGGCTTGTTTCACAATTTAACTGGATTTTTGAGGTTCTTATTCAAAAAGGAAGAGCTGTGGTGGCCTAGTGCCTAAGGCATTTAACTGCTAACCAGAAGGCTGGTGGTTCAAACCCACCAGCTACTCCTCGGAGGGAAGACTGGACAATCTACTTCTGCAGGGATACCACCTCAAAAACCCAAAGAGAGATTGCTATGAGTCGGAACAGATTGGACAGCAGTGAGTTTGAATTTTTTTCAAAGAGGTGCGGGTAAAGAGTAGAGCTATATATTTTTTTTCCCCACACAAATTCTAATTATAAATTTTTTGAAAATTGACTCAGTTTCCCCTATTGACTTATAGTTTAAAGATGTATCATTATCTAAAAATAAAAAATTACCTTCCAAAGTAAAGCAAATATTTAGATAGGTATAAAATTAAAAAAAATACTTTAATAAAAATATAAACCTTTTGGTTAAATATTCTATAGTACATGAGAGCATGAAATAGTGGAGAGTATTAGAAAGCCAAACCTGTAAGGTGACCTTAGGCAGTGGTGTGACCTCACTGAATCTAGGCTTTCTGCTCCTTAAAACAGTGCTTTTCCAAAGCCCGCCTTAAGATTTTCCTGTGCACATGTATCATGTCTCTGGGATCACCATAGGCTGGTCTCTATCCTGACTGCAACCAAATTAATACCGTTGCTTTTTTCAATAATGGGTTTTGGAAAAATATTTTCTTTGTGTGTGGAGGGGGGGAGGGGAGGGAAAGGATGTATTTCATAATTTTGATGGTTTAAAAATATTTGAAAAGGATTGGAGTAGGTGATCTCTTAGGGCCCAGTAATCTCTAAAACCTGATTCTAGGCTAAATGCCTTTTCAGAAGGTCCACCAATATGTATAGTACTGCATCTGATTAGCAAGGAAACAAGTGGTCATACACTTGAATGTAAATCACAGGTTTTTTTCCAGTGATGACAGAAAAACAAAAACAAAAACAAAACATTTTTCAGGGAATTGATATAAATATCTCTTCTTTAAAGTAGTCGCTTCAATATTCTTCACTTGCCATTTTTTTAAAAAAGGTAATTTTTGCTGGCAGGATACAGAGGATGTAATCTTTTAAATGTCACCCTCTTTTGGGTATGATAATCTTACTGCCCTTCCATTGTCTTGCTATCCTGTTTTGGCAAAAGCAACATTGCCATAGGTCCTTTTGCTATCACAGTACTAATAAATAAAGGGGGAAAAAGCAAGAAAGCCAGTACCAAATTACGACAACTAAAGAGTATAATAAAGTTAATATATTTTTTAAAGTATTTCTGATGTATTTAGCAAGTTGCTTAGTAATTCTTTATCCACTGAATCAATACCAGAATCCTCTGGAACAGGAGGCCATTTTTTGGCTTATAGTTGCCAACTTCGGATGTGAGGGGAATAGTTGAAAGAAGAAAAAAAGGGCAAGAACAGGAATTGAGACATGAGTGTCCAGCCCCACTTCTTGGCATCCAATACCTTGGTGTCAGCAGGAGGAAAGTAAAACTGAGGGGCATGGGTTGAGCAGGAAGGCTCAGCAGAGGGACATTGTACATGTTTGGTGTTTAGAATTCTGGGAGGCATCTTTCTCACAGACTACTTCACAGCAGGAAGTGATTGCAATGGGGCAGACATGGCTGAATAGCTTATTCA
>NW_006921680.1:8244499-8245815 GCF_000298275.1 Orycteropus afer afer
GAATCATTAACAACCTGTGATGCTGACAACACAACTTTGCTTCCTGAAAGTGAGGTTGACTTAAAGCACTTACTGACGAAAACTGAAGAATACAGTCTTCAGTATGGAGTATGGATTACGTCTCAATATAAAGCAAACAAAATTCCTCACTACTGGACCTATAAGCAGCATCACAATAAATGAAAAAAGATTGAGGTTGTCAAAGAATTCACAGTGCTTGGTTCTACAATTGATGCCAATGGAAGCAGCAGTCAGGACATCAGCAAAAGATCTCTTTCAAATGCTGAAGAGCAAAGATGTCTCCTTAGGACTAAGGTGCATCTGACACAAGCCATGGTATTTTCAATCACCTCATACGCATGTGAGAGCTGGACAATGAATAAGGAAGACCGAAGAAGAGTTAATGCTTTTGAGTTGTGGTGCTGGCAAAGAATACTGAAAGTACCATGGACTTCTAAAAGAACTAAGAGATCTGTCCTGGAGGAAGTGCAGCCGAAATGCTCCTTGGAAGTGAGGATGGCCAGACTTCATCTCACCTACTTTGGTCATGTTGTCAGAAGGGACCATACTGTGGAGAAGGATGTCATAGTTGGTAAGGTGGAGGGTCGACGAAGAAGGGGAAGGCCCTCGACGAGATGGATTGACACTGGTTGTGGCAATGGGCTCAAGTATAGCAGGGATCGTGGAGCTGGTGTGGGACCAGGCATTGTTTTATTCTGCTGTGCATAGGGTCGCTATGAGTCAAGATGTTTACTTTTGTTTTATTTACCATGCAAAGATATTGAACTCTGAATCGTAACAAATTATGGACAACATTGTGAAGAATGGGTATTCCTGAATACTTAATTTTGCTCATGAGGAACCTGTACATAGACCAAAAGACAATCATTCAAATAGAACAAGGGGATACAACATGGTTTAATATTGGGAAAGATGTGTGTCAGGGTTATATCCTTTCACTGTATTTATTCAATCTGTATGCTAAGCAAATAATCTAAGAAGCTGGACTATATGAAGAACAACACATCAGGATTGGAGGAAGAACAATTAACAACCTGAGATATACAGATGACTCAACCTTGCTTGCTGAAAGTGAAGAAGACTTGAAACACTTATGGATGAAAATCAAAGACTTTTGCTTTCAGTATGGGTTATAAGTCAACATGACGAGAACAAAAATCCTCACAAGTAGGCCAATAAGTAACAGTATGATAAGCAGAGTCAATATTGAAGTTGTTAAGGATTTTGTTTTACTTGGATCCACAATCAAAACCCATGGAAACAACAGTCAAGAAATCAAACCACATATTGCACTG
>NW_006921680.1:8245915-8246594 GCF_000298275.1 Orycteropus afer afer
ACTCCTGCCAAGAAAAAGTACCATGGATTTCAGCAGCTTAGAAAGTTCAGCAATGGAGTCAGTGAGGACAGAGACTGATGCTCAGAGAGGATCAGGACTGGACATTTCCCACCCATATGGGACTATATAAGCTCCTCCTGTTCACTAAGAGGCCATATAGAACACAAGTAGTAAGAGACATTTACACAAGACTGCCCTTGTTTTAAGGAGTTCTGGTGGCATAGTGCCTAAGTCATTTGACTGCTAATCAGAAGGTTGGTGGTTCAAACCTACCAGCTGCTCCTTGGAAGGAAGATGGGGCAATCTACTTCAATATAGGTATATTGCCTTGGAAACCCAATTGGGGCTGCTGCGTTGGAATTGACTCAATGACAGCAGGTTTGGTTTGGTCCTTGTTTTAGCTCTGAATCTATTTCCCAGTAAATGCCTCAATACTGGAGGAACTGGGTATACTGGTCACACTGCCTTCAAATTCAGAAGCGTAAACTACATAGAAAAAGCTCCCTCTGGAAGCATAGTGATAAAAAGCAGGACTGCCAAAACAGTGCAGTGGCTATAGGGCAATGGCTCTCAGGTAACTGAAGGTGTAAACCATCATAGAGTTTTGCCCATTAAAAAAAGTTACCTTTTTTTTGAGTGCTCTGCATGAGTTAAATGAAGAGCATTTGTCTCAGCGTTA
>NW_006921680.1:8246975-8247509 GCF_000298275.1 Orycteropus afer afer
CTTTAAAGTGTTGAAAAATGAAGATGTCACCTTGAGGATGAAGGCTTGCCTGACTTAAACCATGATATTTTCATTCACATCATGTGCATGTGAAAGTAGGCCAGTGAATAAGGAAGCCCAAAGAATTGATGCCTTTAAATTACGGTGTTGGCAAAGAATATTGAATGTACTATGGCCCACCAGAAGAGTGAACACATCTGTCTTGGAAGAAGTACAGCCAGTATGCTCCTTAGAAGCAAGGATGGTGAAACTTCATCTCATGCACTTTGGTTATGTTATCAGGAGGGACCAGTCCTAGGAAAAGGACATCAGAGTTGGTAAAGTAGAGAGCCAACAAAAAAGAGGAAGACCTTCAAAGAGATGGATTAACCTAGTGGCTGCAACGATGAGCTCAAGCATAGAAACGATTGTGAGGATGGTGAAGTACCCGGCAGTGTTTTGTTCCATTTTACACAAGATAGCTATGAGTCAGAACTGACTTTATTGTTGTTATTGTTGATGTTATGTGCCCTCGAGTTGGACCTAACTCATAGC
>NW_006921680.1:8247609-8248678 GCF_000298275.1 Orycteropus afer afer
AAGTAGTCAATCCTCTCATTTCAAATTAGATTACACTCTTTGGCCATTTTTTATTTTTGCTGTTGTTTAACTCACCTTGAAGAAACATTCAAAATTTAGAGTTAATAGTTTGAAGTTACAAATGTAGTTATTTGAAAGGCAGAGGGTAAATAGATGGGTTTCTCTAATGGGAATTATACTTTTTTTTTTTTTTTTTTCTGCCATGTATCCTATTTGTAGCTCCCCAGGGAAAGGCAGCATGGTGATTAAGCAAGTGACATGTCTAGGCAAAATCATGAGTTCAAAGTCCACCTCTAGCCCTGGTGAACCTTACTTCAACTCAATGTGAGTGGGTTTGCTTTTTGAATGGGGATGATGCCAATGAAAGTAGTATTATTCACTTTGGTAGGGTTAAATGAGACACTGAATTTAAGGCTCTTATCAGAGTATCTGGGACATAGAAAACACTTAATGAATATTAGTTTATATTCTCTTTAATTCATAGATGACCTCTGCAGTAGACTGTAAGAGCTTTGATCATAGGAACACTGTCTATATCTGCTTATCTGTTTATTCCCAGTACCTGGTACAGGAAAAGAATTAAATAATTGTTGGCTATTACAAGACGACAGGCCCCACCATACCCCAAGATTCAGGGAGCGGGGGGCGGATGGTGGTAAAAGCCAGGGACAAGACAGAGCCATGGGATCCAGGTAAAGGGAGGGTGGAGAGGTTTTGAACAGCTAAAGGAAATAAACTTGTCTGTCAGTTTGTCCTACTGTGGTGGCTCGTACGTATGTTGCTGTGGGGCTTGAGGCTATGCCACTGGTGTTTCAAATGCCAGCAGAGTTGCACATGGTGCCCGTGTTTCAACATAGCTTACAGACTGAGACAGACTAGAAAGAAGGAAGAGGCCATCCACTTCTCAAAAAACTGGTCAGGGAAAACCTTATGAATATTAGAGAAACAGTGTCTGATACATCACTAGGAAACTTTATGAATATCCTGGAAACATTGTCCAATACAGTGCAGGAAGACAAGCCCCTTAGGTTGGAAGGCACTCAAAATATGACTGGGAAAGAGCGGCCTC
>NW_006921680.1:8252464-8255199 GCF_000298275.1 Orycteropus afer afer
GCCTTCTGGTTAACAGTCAAGTGCCTTAGGCACCACACCACCAGAGCTGCTAAGATTAATTAATCCTAATTAATTAATGCTACATTAGGATTAATTGTTGAAAAAACAAATCCAACAGCTTTCCTACTGTTCTTTTGGCCTGAATTTCTCTCCTAATAATTGCTCTTTCTTAGATTTTAACAAGAGAAATAAGAAAAGATAAATGAAAAATTCATTGAGGTAGTTATTTGAGCATTGTTATGAAGATACAGGCATATCTGCAATCCCAAACCTTGTCTTTTAGGACATCTGAGTCAGGAGGAACAGAGAATTAGAAAATCTAGGTCCTGATACTTTCTCTCTGGAGGAACTAGATGTATAAGTAAATAAGTGTCTTACTCCTTATTTCCCATAGTGTTTTTTACAATATTTAAAATTAGAGGGTTGGACTAGATGGAGTCTAATATCATTTCCAGATTTGCTGTTGTAGTTGTTATGTGCCCTCGAGTGGGACCCAACTCATAGCGACCCCTCCTTGGGTTTCTGAGGCGGTATCAGTAGGGAAGTAGATTGCTCAACCTTCTTTCCGAGGAGCTCTAGACTTCAACAATTTGAGTAGAGAGCAAAACAAGACAGTATACAATTAAATGCTAAGGTGTATATTGAAGACAGCAAGAAAATATTTTTTAAAACCTTCATTTCTTTCTCTGAAAAAAAAAAAATCCTTTAAACGTTAACTGTCTCCTCTTCATTTTGAAAATCTGGTTTCCTTATGCCTGACTATTTGGATTCAGATTTAAAAAAAAAAAAAAAGAAAGGGAACCCTCCTCTGCAGAAGATTCCACAACAGCTAAGAACACCTGACACAAGAAACATAGCCAAACATTATTGTGCACAATGCATCAATGAGGGAATAAGTATGACTCCTACCTAGAAGGTTTCTGACCTGAAGGAGGTTGGCAAGTTACTGTATAATTACAGCTATCCTTGCAGCTGAAACAACATACAGCATTATCTCTATATCATAAGGTAGCTGAACATAACACCATCTCTCAAATTTTTGTTCTTTTTCTTCGTGTGTAAGACAAATCGCTTCAGTCCTCTTGCTGAGAAAACATGTAGTGAGTTGCACAGCTCTGTGTTCAATGACATAGGATACACTCCAAGACTAATTTGCTAACTGTAGGTAGGAGATCGTTTTCTTTCCCCTGAGTTTCTCTGTTAAAAGGTATCTCACTAAATCCCTTCATAGACTCTAAAATTATAACTTAGAATGTGCTAACCCTCCTCTGATGGTACCAGGATGACTGACTTTTCCAAATATTATTGCTAAGATCAGGCAAGTCTAAGCATGGCAATGGATATTCTAGTCCGGAAATATGGGCTCTGGTGACGTAGGGCCTAAGGCGTTTGACTGCTAACCAGAAGGCTGGCCGTTCAAACCCATTAGTCACTCCTCGGAAGGAAGGTGGGCAATCAACTACTGTAGCGATACCACCTTGGAAACCCAACGAGGGGTTGCTATGAGTCGGATCCGACTCGACAGCAGGGCGTTTAGTTTGATTTTTTGGAGTCCTGAAATCTCATTGTATTTGGAGAGGGAAGGTCTCCATTTGCTTTTCTCACTAACAGGTTGTTTGAATTGGCAATCTCTTGTCTTAGATAACCACAATCCTTTCTGAGTAAGGGAACATGCATAAAATACCAGTTGCCATTGAATCGACTCTGACTCATGGCATCCCTATGTGTGTCAGAAGAGGACCGTGCTCCGTAAGGTTTTCAATGGCTGATCTCTCAGAAGTAGATTACTGGGCCTTTCTTCTGAGCCACCTCTGGGTGGATGTGAACCATTCTTTCAAGTAAATAGGGAATTTGGTTGTAGTCAAATTTCCCCTTGTTTCTTGAATTCTTGAAACATGCCTTTGCTGAGGAGAGTCTTTGTTGAGGAATATCTTTGGTTTCTATTTCTAGAAACTAGAAGGTACCAATTCCTCTATGTACAGCTATAGCAAGGGTATTTTGGTAATATCTAGTTTTGCTATTAGGCTTCCTTCCTGCTAGAAGCAGTAAGGAATGAGAGCAAAGCCTACATTAGATAGGAGATGCTCTGTGCACAAATTTATCTGCCTGGGCATCAATGGCAAACATGGGTTGGTTAAAACCAAATGGTAAATCTCCTGTATTTCTGCCCTTGATTTTTTTTTTTTTTTTTTCAGTGACATCCTCCTGATACATCATCTTATTCCCATGCCCTCATGAGTACCTAAATGGGAAGTGCCATACTCTGGAATTAGATTCTTAGAGTAGCTGACTGGTCAGAGAGGCCTTGCCTGAGGATGCCTCTCTCCTATGACAGGTCCCCACTCAGTCTTCCTTTTCTTTTCCTCTTGCTTTATTCAATCTTCCTGACCCACACATTATTGTCCCTTTGCCTCAAGGTTGTATCTCTCTCTCTTTAAACAGATTTATCTCCAGAGTGCTTTCTTACTGGCACTTTCTCTCATACTACTTATGATTCTCTAATTCAGTGTGTTAATTGTAGTGTTGCCTGCTCCCCAGCAGGGTTGGTAGGTGGGTATAGTGGGTATATATGGTTTAAGGATTTCTCAGGGAAATCCCTCTTGGGAGGGAAGCCAAGCATAATCTTGGAGTCTGGTGAGTGGGGAAAGGAAATTCCTCCAGTTAAGAAATAGTTTAGAAATAAACCTTTTAATATTCTTTAGAGGACTTTGTATTTTCTGTTTTTTTTTTTTTTT
>NW_006921680.1:8256159-8257397 GCF_000298275.1 Orycteropus afer afer
GTTCATGTCAGTCTCAAATACTGGAGGAATCATAGTGGAAAATGCAGTATGATGATGAAAAGGTAATAAAAGTTCTAATCATCTGGAGAACTACTCATCAATTTTGACTAATTAATTATCTTTTAGTAACAGTCATCATTAAATATGTTCTGGGTTAATTTTGCTAAGTTGAGTTTGATTAAAATAGTTAATTCCTTACTTTCAAAGGCTAGTACTCTTAATCAGTTAGATCATTTTCTCAAGTTATGCGTGTGGATTGGTTTTGTTGCCTTAAATCTCATGGGGTTAACCTTCAAGCCATGGCCCACAGAGTTATCTACTTACAACTATAAGAAAAAGGTGGGGCCGTTACTTCTGGCTAAGCTTACACACTTAGCATTAGAGGACTTCCAGAGTCTGTAACACATCATAACGTTTGTGTCAACCCACAAATTATCTGTTGGAACTGGAAGAATTTTCTTAAAAGGCTCCCAGTGAAATCCTATGACAAATAGGTGCAATCTAACATAAGCTTTCTCACTAAATGCTTTATTCTTGGCATTTATAAATGCTCATTACCATTGTGCGTTCTTGAGTAAATTTGGGTTTGGGAAGATAATTTATAATCCTTATCATTCCTTCTACTCTGTCACTGCTTCTTCTGAGCTGAAATGTGAAATCTTAGAGGGTTAAGTGAGTTTCACCCACACAGAAAGTCAACATCAAGTCTTTCTTTATATGTGTATTCCTTGACAAACACATCTTTCCATTTGCAAAGCCCATGAATTTAAAGCATCCGGTAATAACAGGCCTGTTCTCCTTCTCTGAGCTGGAAGCTCCTTGTGAAATGGTATCCTGCCAAAGTGCCACTGCAATAAAGCTCTGTGTCCTAACGTTGGTGTCAAAGTGCCAGCAAACTAAGACTGGCAGTGAGCTAATTTGGGAGAACTTTCTGCCTCAGCCTCCTCCACTCACTCCTACTGATCAACTCAACCAGGCGAGCTATTCAGCTTGCCAACATTTCCATGGGTAAGGGGAAAGCGGGATGAAAAGAAATTATGATGTGCCCTACTCTTGTTTAATACCCAAGTTCCTCTGTGTAAGTAATTCATTCTGTGAGAGTGACATTCTCTGTTCTCATGTACATCAGTGGCTTCATAGGCAAACCTTGGGGTAGGAATTATACCAGTAGTTAGAGGTGGCATAATTTTTTGATAAAGTATAACTTTTACAGACACCCTTAAATACATTGAATATTT
>NW_006921680.1:8258172-8271606 GCF_000298275.1 Orycteropus afer afer
TCATTCTTCTGGCATCCATGATATATTCAATATTCTTCATCAACACCATAATTTAAATGTATCAATTATTCGGTCATTTGAGACAAGTGAAAATACCATGGCTGGGATCAGGTATACCTTAGTCCTCAAAATGATGCCTTGGTTTTTTAACACTTTAAAGTTCTTTTGAAGCAGATTTGCCCAATGCTATACATCTGGTGCAAAACATCTCTTTAAAGTGCTGAAGAGCAAAGATGTCTCTTTGAAGACTGAGATGCACCTAACCCTAGCCATGATATTTTTCATTTGCCTCATAAGCATATGAATGCTGGGCAATGATTAAGGAAGACTGAAGAAGAGTTGATGCTTTTGAGTTGTGGTGTTGGCAAAGAAAACTGAAAAGTACCATGGACTGCTAGAAGAATGAATAAATCTGTCCTGGAAATAAGGGCATCCAGAACGTTACTTGAAAGTGAGAATGGCCAGACTTCATCTCACCTATTTTAGTCATGTTGTCAGAAGGACCATTCCCTGAAGAAGGATATAATTTTTGGGAAATTGGAGGGTCAATAAAAAAAGGGAAGGCCCTCATCAAGATGGATTGACACAGTGGCTGCAACAATGGTTTCAAGTATAACCAAGATTGAGAGGATGATGCACAACCCATTCTGTTGTACATAGGGTCACTATGAGTTGAAGCTGACTTGATGGCAACTAAACACAAGAACAGCAACATGTCATTTGATTTCTTACTGCTGCTTCCATGGGCATGATTGTGGATCCAAGGCTAAGGAAATCCCTGAAAATTTCATTATGTTTCTCCATTTATCATGATGTTACTTATTGGTCCATTTGTAAGAATTTTTTTTTTCTTTATAGTAAGGTATAATTCATACTGAAGGCTTTAGTCTTTGCTCTTCATTACTAAGTGCTTCAAGTTCTCTTTACTTTCCACAAACAAGATTGCATGCCACAGGTTGTGAATGACTCTTTCTCAAATCCAAATGTTTTATCTGTAGTTAAATGTAATACAAGAAGAAAAATGATTAAATAAAGAAATCCGACTTGGCATGAAGTATAGCCAGAATGTTCATTGGAAGCAAGGATGGCGAGTCTTCATGTTATGTACTTTGGACATGTTATCAGGAGGGACCAGTTGCTGGAGATGGACATCAATCTCAGTAAACTAGAGGGTCAGAGAAAAGGGCGAAAACCATCAATGGAACAGATTGACATGGTGACTGTGATAAGGGCCTCAGAAGTAACGATTGTGAGGATGGCACAGGACAGACAGTGTTTCATTCTTCTGTACATGGGTTACTATGAGCAGAAACAGCTCGACAGTTCCTAACAACAATAACATGCAGCATGAAGAAATTATGGCAAAATGAATACATCCCACAGAGGACCTGACTCCTTAGTTTAAAGACAGTGATACTGCACAGCTTGTGAACTGCTCCAAACAATTAATAAGCAACTTGTGGGTCATTATAGCCTGATTTATTACCTGTACTCTGTGTGTGTATGCTCCTGTCCCACTCAGAAAGGAGCTTCAAATAAAATCTGTAGGTTGCATTCTCTGTATCTTAATATGGGTGTGTGGCTGTTTTCATCCTGGATATATAGTGTCTAGTATAAGGCTCAAGAAGATGACTTAATTTTCCCTAGTAATAATGAGGGATGCATGTAGGCACACACCATCACTATAAGTGGTTAAAACCAGATATAAATGTAAATTTTACAGGAACAGCAACAGGAGAGGGAGCTCAGCTTCACAACTAATGGAAGTCAATTAACTCATGTTAGAGGTATTCCCTTAGAGGGATGAAAATGCTTTAGATACAGATAACTTAATCCAAGAGATTCAAAGATGGAAGCAGCAAGATAGGAACAGTGTGTGTATTTCTGAGACAGAGAGGGTACAAGTATTTTTGGATTTTCACTGATTTTAAAGGGGGAGCTCATTTTTCCCTACTTGTTTTTTTTTTGCAGAGAATTTTCTACTCAGGACTCCATTATGGAAGCTATCTTCTGTGCACTATGTACATGATATTTACTATTTTTTCCTCCTTTTAATTCCTTTTCTTTGTAGTGAGTGGCAAAAGAGTAATTTTAATCTCACAGAGTGCAGTGTTTTGTGATTATATTTTTTAACCTTACTTTTTTGGTTCATACTGTCATGCTCCTAGGCCATCTTCTTCAAAAGACACTTCATTTTCATTTTCAATCATTTTCTCTCCATGATTTTTCACATAGCTTCCTTCACACGACTAATTTCACTCTAGAACTGGCATCCTATCCCACATTCCTGGCTTCCAGTGCTAACATGTTTAAACATGATTAGTCTTTATTAATGCAAGAGAGACAAAGCTCTAAAAATCACACACCTCTTAATTTGTTATGGTTCCAAAGGGGGACCACAACCCTGGAAGCTGAAAATGAATGGGCTCCTTGAGATACAGATATACCGAACACTCTCCTGCCAAGTGCAAAGCTTTACTATATTTGCAGGCAGGCCTTTCCATGTATAGCAGTTCAAATTACTGCTATATCAAATGCCATAAAAATATCCAAATTACTGGAAAACATTTTCTGGTCACAGCTGATGGTTAATTAACTTGCAGCAATGTTTGTTACATGTGTAGTTCATAAAATGAAAAGATTTTGACATCATTGTGGTGGTCTTTTACCTTCACTATAACCTTAAGAATAATACTATCTTAATGTGCTATTTATTTATGCTATTATTCCATAAATATAAGCTAAAATCTGTAGCAAGCACTCAAGCAAGGGTAAAGCTGTATGAAATATAGTAACCTTTTGTTTTAAATAAAACCTGTTGTCCTTAAGTTAATTCCAACTCATGATGACCATGTTACAGAATAGAAGTGAGCACTATAGGTTTTTTTTTCTTAAATTATTATTTGAGTAAAAGTTTGCAGAGCAAATTAGTTTTCCATTCAATAATTTATGCACATACTTTTTTGTAACTTTATTGGGAATTCCCCCAATGTAATAGCACTCTTCCTGCTTCCTCCTTGGGTTTGTCATTTCCATTTGTCTTCTTTGCTGCCCCTCCTGCCTTCTGAGCCTGGTTTTAGGCAAGTGTTGCCATTTTGGTCTCGTATGGTTGATTACTCTGAGGAGTACATTCCTTATGAGTGTTACTCACCTTATAAGCCTGTCTGTTGTTTGGGGGCAAGGTGATCCTGGGGTTGAGTTCAATTCCAGGCTTGAAGGGTGTCTAAGGGCCACAGCCTCAGAGGTTCCACCAGTTTCTATCAGACTAGCAAGCCTGGTCTTTTTTATGCTTTTGAATTTTGTTCTACATTTTTCTCCCATTCTGCCCAGGACTTCAGTGGTCCCAATTAGAGTGTTCAGTAGTGGTAGCTGTGTACCATCTAATTCTTCTTGTCTCAGAGTAGTGCAGGCTGTGGTTTGAGTGGTCTATTACTCCTTTGAAATAATTGTTTCCTTAAGTAATTTATTTTCTTACTCTTTTTTCTTCTGGAGGTGAAGAGAACAATAGTTGTATCTTAGATAGTCACTTGCTAGCTCTTAAGATCCCAGTTGATACCACGGTAGGATGCAGAACATTGTCTTTGCAAACTATGTTAATTGGCTTAAAAATTGAGTCTGTGGCCATAAGGTCCCAGCCCAATGACTCATTCCATTAGGTATTTGGATATGGCTCAGAAATTATCATAACTTTGCCCCCTGTTTGTTCTATTATATAAATGAATATATTTACAACACTTAAAAATATGTATGTAAACTATCATCTGTCAAATGATATATATGATCCTGGATATACTCCTGTTCATCTCCCCATACCTGTTCAGCTAGCATGTTGCTTACATATCCACTCCTAGATTATTGCTTATTATTACTGATATTGCAATATTGTGTATGTAATAAGATTTACCTTTATTTTCTGTAACTCTTATGCAACTCTCAGTGTCTTCCTTTGCCTTAGTGCTATTGTAATGATCTCCCTTCTTAGTATATTGTCTTTCCCTTTACCCAAATTAATATGTAACTATTATCTAGTTAGTGATTTTCCCTTGGCTCCCTCTCATTCCTGGTAACCATCAAAAAATATTTCTTTGTCTGGGTAAGTTTTTCCTTGACGTTTTTATAATAGTGGTCTTACATAATATTTGTCCTTTAGTGATTGAATTATTTCACTCAGCATAGTGTTCTCCAGCTTCATCCACATTGTGAAGTAACCTATTGTGAGCACATCCTTGTACTTTCAAGCATTAATCACTGTGCAGAAGTTTTAACTCTGCGTTTGTCCTTTCAGTGCTTCCCTGGCCTTGATAGGCAGGTCATATTATAGGACAATGGTTCTTAAATTTTAGAGGGTGTCAGATGTAACTGGAAGGCATATTAAAATAGAGACTGGTAGACCTCTTCTCCAGAGTTTCTGATTCAATAGATATGGGATCGGGCCTAAACTTTTGCATTTCTAACATGCCCCAGGGTCTGTTGATGCTTCTAGTCAAGGGATCACACTTTCAGAATCACTGTTCTAGAACATCTAGGTTACTGGGACTAACTTCTGGTAAGAGCACAATGTTTGATGACATCTTAAGTGGAAATAATACATGGATTTACACATTACTGGGCCTAGAGGACATCATCTGTGTTTCAGAACAGCATATGCTGGTCACTAACCAGTGTTTCACCACATGGGCATTCTAGATCTTAATTAGACTATAATGATGGGTGGGTGAGGCTGGAGGAAAGGAAGGTTTTATACACTTTCTTCCGCAGAGTATCTTTATGGATTAGAATTCCTCAAACCTTAGAGAGGATTCTTTGTGCTAGGTGAACAACTGGAAGAAAATTTTCCTTATGTATGACCTGACATTCAACATAAGATCTAAAGGCCACCTCGCTCCATGTAATAAATCCAGAAAACACAAGGTCTGTACTAGCAGCAGAGATTTCAGCTAGGTGTGCTTTGGAATCAAAGCTCCTCCATTAATAGCTTTTAAGCATCAGTTCCCTTACCTGAAAGATGGGCATATGCATAGTATTTGCCTCTAAGGATTCTTCTGGGGATGAATGAGGAATTCAATAGCAATTTGTAAGCTATTATCTTTATTATTCTATTGATTCCTGTCTTAGTTATTTAGTGCTATTATAACAGAAATAGCACAAGTGGATGGCTTTAACAAACAGAAATTTATTTTCTCACAGTTTAGAAGGCAAGAAGCCTGAATTAAATGTTCTGGCTCTAAAGGAAGTCCTTCTGTCTTTGTCAGCTCTGGAGGAAGGTCTTGTTTCCTTTCCACACCTGTGGGTTCAATATTCTTTGGAGATCTCCATGTGTTTTGTCATTAAGCTTCTTTTTGTTTTAAGAGGTTTCCAGCACAAGGACCCTTGTTCCAAAGGACATGCTCCACTCCCAGCTCTTCTTTCTTGGTGATTATGAGGAACTTCTCTCTTCTTTTATCTCTTGTAAGATAAAATGTGTTACAGGCCACACCACAGAGAAACTCTTCTTCGATCAAGGCTGTGACCTGATTAAGTATGTTGCATCCCATCCTAAACCCCTTACAAGTGATGGGTTTATCACATCAGATCACATCATGGGGGATCATTACATAACTGCCAAATTATGTCATTACATACCTACTAAACCTCTGAGAATCACGGCCCAGCCAAGTGACACATATTTTGGGGTGTCAAAATTCAATCCATTACAAAGCCTAACTGTTACCTCTTCATAGAACCACTAACTTAACTCATGTCTTCTCTTTCTACCCATCTCTAACCCCTAGCCACTGAACCTTGGAGCTAATTAAAATCTTATGGGTGCATGGGATGGAAAGTAGCATTTCAGGGATCTCTAAGTCACCATGACCTGTGTGGTTAACACAAAACCAGAGATACAATTGCACAGAGGCACCTCTTTTCCATCTCCCTATGTAGAGATAGGGCAAAGAGAGGAAGAAGACAAGTGTCTAGGTGCAAAATAGGAAAATGATTCCAGATATTTTTCTAACAATGTTCATCTCCAAACACCAAAACTGTATGCTATGTAAATCATCATTTTTTGAGGAGATCGGATATAAGAACTTTGTAACTTCCTTTAAATGAAGGAAGTGTGTGCAATTAGGACAAACTAGAATCTACTTTCAAATGTCGCTGTGATAGTTCATTGTGAAGATGAAGCAAAACTTACAGTGATTCTCAAGAGAAGGAAGATGTTATTGCAGAAGGTGCTAATTCAAATTAGCTTTGTTTTAACCAAAGCTAAATATCTTTTTCTTAACCACTAGGTTTCTTTGAAGTCTGGCCTCAATAATGCTTGAATATTATCTCTTAAATTCCTGCAGATGAGAAATGTTTCTAAATGTTCCATTACAAGAATTATAAACCCCAAGAACAATACTATTTCTCTAAAAATAACTCCCCATTCATTATAAACTTCAGAACTCTTCCTTTGCCAAGACCTGAATAAAAGGAATAGTTAATGCCCTGGTAGATTAAAATGCAATCCAGCTGCTCTTCTAAATTCAATTAGTATATTAAGATTAGAAAATTGTAAACTTTTGCCAAGATACATCTTCTCTGACTTATGAATCCCAAAGTAGGCTACAAATTCCAGTCAATGTGAGTAGCCTTCTATACTCAACACTTTTCACATCTGCTACTACTGGTCCCAGTGGTTCTATGACAGAATGGTCCAAAACCAAAACCAAACCAGTTGCCATTGAGTTACTTTTGACCCATGGTGACCCCATGTGTGTTAGAGTAGAATAGTGTTCCATGGGGCTTTTAAAAGCTTACCTTTTGAGTTTTCTTCCAAGGCATCTTTGGGTGCTTGACTGCCAAACTTTTGTAGCCAAGTGCTTAATTAACTATTTGTGGCACCTAGGGATACCTCTGGATGATCAAGTAGCTAGAATTTATAACACTATAATCCATTCACAGGAAAGAAACCATGAATTTGGGCTCAGACTGGAAATGTCTTTCATTAAGAGTAGCTTCAACATCATGTTTTGAAGTTTGGAGCAAATTTTCAGTAGGGAAATTATGCTACTGAGCATCCAATAGGGATAAAACACAATTTCCAACCCAGAGAAATTGTTATTTATTTAGTTAGTTATTTTTGCCCACCTTCACTGTATCAGGGATATGTTTTGTGTATTCTTATGTAACTTACTATGGTTGGTTTAGAACTCTTGTAGAGGCATAATAGTTATTTGTTACTTTTACATACTTGCTTTCTCAGCAGTCTAGAGTATATTCTTCTACTGACAGGTACACCAGTGGCTTTAGTCCATTCTATCCCTGGAACTTCTTGAATTCATAGGGCTATCCTAGAGATAGTATTCATTGGTTCTAAATCATAACTTGATTATGAGTCTTTCAGATATATTAGAACCAAATATACTGATATATACTGATGTCAGTTCTTTGTAAAACAGTTCATATGATGAATAACTAATTGCTGAATTTATCCCTAAAATCAGTAGCTACCAGCAGAGAAGTAGAATGTTGTAGCCAACTAGAATCTAGGAGGAAAACTTTGGATGAGACAATAATGATGGGGAAAGATCTTCAAATATTTTCAGGCACACACTTAAAACATTGGCCTGACTCCACTAATTCATGTGACAAACATTTATTGAGTGTTAACTGTTGCCAAGAAATGCCCTAGGCCCTGAGGAAACTGCAGTAAACAAAAAGGACAAGCTCTCTGTCTTGATAGAGAGTTCATTCCAATGGAGTAGACAGACTATATTCAGTAAATAAGTAAACACATATAATGTAAGGCGGTTCTAAGTTATAATGCAAGAAAGCAACAGAGGTAGTTTAGAAAGCTGAGTATGAGGAAGGAGTAGAGGATATTTAATGTTGAGGGAAAAAGAGAAGCTGTAAAATTGTCTCAGAGTGCAGTGAAGCATATTAGGTTTGCTGGATAGTACCATGTGCCCTCTCAAAATCTGCGTAATAAATTTTAAGCTATGAGTCAGGGCCGACTTGACAGCAAATAACAACAAAAACAACAACAATGTTATATAGTTTCTTTCTTCTGACATATACAGACATGGAGTAGTAGAAGGATAGTTGGGTTTAACCAAAGGTGGGCTGTGAAAGGCAAGGGAGTTGAAGATATGTTTAAGAGAATGATTATAGCAATGTATCTTGGTACCTAAGCTAGATAGAGAAGAAGTATAATGAGAGTGATTTTAGGGAATTAATTTCCCTGATTAGGGTGAAGAATTTTGTAGTTGGAATACTTATGTAGTGGCATACAAAGGTAGGAAGATATGGTCAGAGATAAGGACTTTTGAAACTTAGATTGGAGGTCATGTCTTTTTTCAGAAATATCACTGTTTAGGTTACGGTCTAAACTCTCTCCCTCCAACTATACATGTGGACTACAGTTAATGGAATATACATGAAGCTGGTCAACTACATCTGTTGAAAAAGATGATGGAGAATCTCAATATCATCAATCAGAACAAGACTAGGGGCTGACTGTGGAACAGACCATCAGTTGTTTGCATGTAACTTTAAATTGAAGCTGAAAAAGATTAAAACAAGTCCATGAGAGCCAGATTATGACCTTGAGTGAGTATAACCAACTGGAATTTAGAGACCACTTGAGAAACAGATTTGATTCATTGAACACATATGACCAATGACCAGACGAATTTTGGGATGACACCAAGGACATCATAATTGAAGAAAGCAAAAGGTCATTAAAAAGGACAGGAAAGAAAGAAAAGACCAAAATAGATGTTGTAAGAGACTCTGAAATTTGCTCTTGAATGGAAAGTAACTAAAGCAAATGGAAGGAATGATGAAGTAAAAGAACTGAACAGAAGATATCAAAGTATAACTCAAGAAGACAAAGTAAACTATTATAATGAAATGTGTAAAGATCTGTAGTTAGAAAATCAAAAGGGAATAACACACTTGGCATATCTGAAGCTGAAAAAACTGAAGTAAAAGGTCAAGCCTTGAGTTGCCCCTGCTGACAACATTGACACCAATTCCACTGCTCCTCAGGCCCACCATCACTGGTCTCTTCACAAGCAGCAGGCAGATCTTTTAATTTTCCACTATCCATCTTCACGACTGCCACTGTTTCTGACTCAGTCTACTCAGAAGCTGTTTGGATCACACTTTTCCTCAGCAGTAATGCTCTCATACATTTTACTTGCCACTGCAGCTGATGTTGGGGCCATTAAAGGTGTTTTGTGGCTTAAACAGATTTTTTTTTAATCATCTGATATGAAAGTATATCAAAATTTTAATGACCAGGATGGTTTTGTCAGTATACAACTCAAGTCCTCCAATAGGACTGCCATCTACCCTCTTACTGAGCTCACTTTGTACTACACAATCTCCCCAATGGGGACATTTTTCATATGCATTTCTTTATCTTCTTTACTAGACTATAAAGTATATGAGGATGGTATCTATGTTTGATTTGATTTTTATGCATTTGAGCAAAACCAAACTAAACCCAGTGCTGTCGAGTCGATTCCAACTCACAGGTACCCCCTTTGGGTTTCTGAGGGTGTAAATCTTTATGGAAGTAGATTGCCCTGTCTTTCTTCCACAGAGTGGCTGGTGGGTTTGAACTGTCAACCTTCTGATTAGCAATCAAATGTCTTAGACACTACGCCACCAGAGCTCCTTAGTAAATTCCCCTATGCTCATTAAATATCTAGTGTAGGAATAAATGAACGTGAGTTGTTTATCCAAGTACTTTGGGTCTATAAACATGTTAGGCTGTCTTTGGTAATACTGGCTGATTTTTATATCTAGTTAAGAGGAAATAAAGATTAGAGTTTTCAAGGTGAAAACCTGAAAAATGATAGATATAACCAGACTCTCACCCTTGAAGTTATTATCTCTTTTTTTGAAGTTCAGTACCAATAGAAACCTAACATTGACCCAGAATGCCACTTTAAGAAGCCTGAAGTTTTCTATCTTCCTACTTAGTTATAAATAGGGCAAACATATAATTTATTGTCTGAAATGAGACATTTTGAAGGTGAAAGGAGCACTTTTAATAATTACAGTAGGACTGTCCTTGGCAAATAGTCATTTAGATATAAATAAATTTTTACTTTTTGAATGATTGTTGCCAGTGTGCCAATGTTTTCATCTCCTTCAGTGGCTATAAAAGAGGCAAGAAAGGACAAAAGAACAGTGGTTTTTTTTTTTTTTTCCAAATATTCTTTTTAATGTATGTGGCAGATTAAGTTCTTGTCTATACCCTTCATCTTACCCCAAAGCACAGTCTCCATTCATAGGCATAAAATAGAATGAAAGAAAAAATCATGTCCTTTCCTTTCTAGAAGACAGGAACATAAAAATTCACACAGAAGCACCATCAAGTCAAGTGTTGCTGTTGTTAGATGCCATTGAATCATCTCTACCTCATAGCAACCCCATGTACAGCAGAATGAAACACTGCTAGTCTTGTGCCATACTCACAGTCTGTGCTATACCTGAGCCCATCATTGTAGCAACTGTGTCAATCCATCTTGTTGAGGACCTTCCCCTTTTCTATTGACCTGCCACTTTACCAAGCATGATATCCTTCTCCAGAGAATGGCCCCTTCTAACAACATGAGCAAAGTAGGTGAGACAAAATCTGGCCATTCTCACTTCCAAGGAGCATTTCAGCTGCACTTCCTTCAGGACGGATTTGTCAGTTCTTTTGGCAGTCCATGGTACTCTCAGTTTTCTTCACCAACACCACAACTCAAAAGCATCAACTCTTCTTCAGTCTTCCTTATTCATTGGCCAGCTTTCACATGCATATGAGGCAATTGAAAATACTATAGCTTGGGCTAGGCTTGCCTTAGTCTTCAAGGAGACATCTTTGCTCTTCAGCATGTTAAAGAGGTCTTTTGCTGCAGATATTCCCAATGCAATACATCATCTGATATTTTGACTGCTACTTCTATTGGTGTTGATTGTAGAACCAATAATATTAAATCTTTGACAACTTCAGTCTTTTCTCCATTTATCGTGATGCTGCTTATTAGGCCGGTTGTGAGGATTTTTGTTTTCTTTATGTTGAGGTGTAATCATACTGCAGACTAGTCTTTAATCTTCATCAGTAAGTGCTCCAAGTCATCCTCACTTTCAGCAAGCAAAGTTGTATCGTCTGCATATCTCAGGTTGTTAATGAACCTTCCCCCAATCCTGATGCCACATTCTTCATACAGTCCAGCTTCTCGGATTACTTGTTCAGCACACAGATTGAATAAGTATGATGGGAGAATATAACCCTGACACACTTGGTTCCTGATTTTAAACCATGCAGCATCCCCTTGTTCTATTCAAGTTAGATAGCTAGTGGAATTCTCAGAGAAGAAATTTAATTTCCAGTAAATGACACTTTAAATCATACACTTCAAAATTTGGTAGGATTTTAAGGGAGAAGAGAGAATTAATCTTGGTGCAACACCCATCAGCACTTTTTCTTCCATTGAAAGGCATATTTGTTCTTGACGTAGAAGGACATAGGAGTGGGCAGAATAGTTGACATGAAATAAAACAGGAGCATAAACACATGTGGGGCTCATTCTGGCTATCCAAGTGATCAGTCATTTGCTTGCAGTATGAAGTATTTGGATTTATCACAGTAATATTCTTGTTTGTTTTCTGTAGACCATGCTGGTCTCATTATACCTGTGCTCATGATCATGCCATCACTGCTGATGATCAGAATTCTCTTTGTTGGACTTATGTGACTCAACGACCTCCACTAATGAAGATGGAACATGGTATTAAGTGCTGAGAGTAAAGCAAGTGTCCACAGTGAGATCTTTACTCCCCTAATAAGGGATCAAAAGTTTGTCAGAAATGATCAGTAGACTTTCTTGGAACATTATAAAGAGTGGAAATAAAGAAGCTTTCCCTGTTTCCATAAATTACACAAGAATATCCAATCTGCTGTTCTTCACCTGTGATTTGGAATAGAAAAATCTCTTGTGCATAAAGTGCCTTTTCTAAATCTAGCACAATTAATCCAGAAGAGAAGTGGGAATGGGTAACAGTTTTTTTTTCTTTCAAATTTTGTTGTTAATTAAAAAAACAATTATCAAGGATTTCTAATTACTTTATAAGTGCTGTATGGCTTGTACCTGCTCCTCAGCAAATTTGTAAGATAATGCTAGAAACATCTTATTAAATGGAATTACTCTATCTCCTCCTCCAGATTCACACATCTACTTAATAAGTCTCTTCTGTGTAACACCTTGGTGAAACATTTATATCCATTAAGTTATCTGCAGTTATTAGCATTGTGCATTTGTTGCTAAATGATTTTTTTTTTAAAACCCAAGACCTAATAAATTGGCAGGCTACAATAAGGGTGAATAAGCATGGACACACACCCTTCACCCCATCTTTAAAGATATTTATCTAGCGTAAGTGGGTGTTCTGAAATAATAAAAGTTTTCTAGTGTAGGGTATAGAGACTCCTTGAAAATACAGTACTAAAGGAAAATATGGTCTGTATAGCACAATAGAAGGTCACTGGAACAGAATAGGGTACAAAAGCATGAGAATGTCTATACTCAGGTGCTGACAAGTAAAACACTGTAAT
The DNA here is from genome assembly GCF_000298275.1 of Orycteropus afer afer. Lineage (NCBI taxonomy): Eukaryota > Metazoa > Chordata > Mammalia > Tubulidentata > Orycteropodidae > Orycteropus > Orycteropus afer. The sequence continues at coordinate 8,270,753 of NW_006921680.1, forward strand.
GTAAAACCAGTGAACAGTGCTGACAAGGGAAATACATGAATAGGAAAGGAGGCTACATTCTAGGCATCAGATCTATGTGAAGTAGGTTGCTCACAGATCTCAATGGACATAGATTCATCTACTTCAGAGTCTCATAGAATATGTTGAAGTCTGCAGTCCATCTTTTTAAATTCAAGCAGACCAAGTGATGAGTGAAGAAGCAAGTTGCTGAAATACAGAAAATCATGATTTCATAGTAAAGAAGTAAATCATATAGTTCATTCTAGAACTATACGATATTGAGGTTTGAAGACATAATTAAAATAGATTTAAACACTGTGAGTTTCATAAATTTTAAGTGACTAATTTAATATAAATATATTTTTATCATATTATATGACCGTTACCATCATTCCATGCTAATAGTCCTCAATGAATTTTTTTATGTTCAATATTGTGTAGCTGTGTCAAGTTAATTGTCATATATGGTTTACAAGTTGGTTCAGCAACATGGGAGGTATGCTGAGGAGCTGGAATTAGGCCTAAAATCTTCCCCCTTTCCCTACATCTGCAGTAATCAATCAACCATGCCCTGGATATCTAACAGATATTATCAGTCTGAAAATGCTTTGATGTCACATATGCCAAGCTGCATTTTACTGGAATGAGAGTCTCATTTTGGCATGCATTTCTCATGAAATATTTGTAGAGTGTTGGGGGGAAGCTATGGAAATCTTTTTATTTGCAGGAATTAAAAAACAAAGAGCCAATTCATCAAGAATAAATGGTACTGGTAATGATTTTGAGGGAACATTGTATCCAGGTTTAAATTTTAAGTTAAATGAGTTTGACAGAGATAGAGAAAAAATTATAAA
>NW_006921680.1:8272186-8274612 GCF_000298275.1 Orycteropus afer afer
TCCATCCGAGGAGTGGCTGGTGGGTTTGAACCGCCAGCCATCTGGTTAGCAGGCAAGTGTCTTAGCCACTATGCTACCAGAGCTCCCTATTTCAGAGTAGAACTACACTTTATAAAGTTTTCAAGGCTGTGAGTTTTCAGGAGATTGGCAGACCTTATTTTTTTCCAAGGTGCCTCTAGGTGGTGAACCACCAACGTTTTGGTTAGTAATTCAGTGCTTAACCATTTGTACCACCCAGGGACTCTGAGAATGCCTCTTAGCCAAAAATCAAAATAATCCTATTGTTGTTGAGTGGATTCCTACTATGGACCCCATGTGTTACAGAGTAGAACTGTTCCATAGGATTTTCTTGGCTATAATCTTTATGAAAGCAAGTAGCCAGACCTTTCTTTCACAACATTATTGGGTGAGTTCAAACTGCCAGTGTTCAGGGACCTTAGAACACCTCGTAGCCACTCCAAGAAATGCTCCTAGCAATCCACTGATAGCTCATAAGAGAGGCAGTGCATGTCAAGGTAATTTGGTGTGCACATCAGCAAGTCATTGAATCTCTTGGGAGTAGCAGGAAGAGAGTTCTGTCATTGTGAGATAAATGTTCCTTGCTCCATCGTTCTCCACCAAATGGACCTCTGGCAGCATAGAGTGAGATACGGTGGACGTTATGTGAAAAAAATGACCAATGGAAGATGAAGACCAGAAGACACACCTGATCTCCTTACATAGCTTATCTAAGGCCAACTAACTCATATAGATTGACTGGAATGTACTTTGCTTGCTTCTTCTAATTACAATTTTTTTTTAAACATTTTTGTCAGAAAACCTTCACTCTTTAAAATTTTATTCTATTAGTATACATTCGCATCCCTGTTAGGTAGTGTCCTCACCTCTTATTCTTTGAGTCTCTCTTTGTTGTTATTGTTAGGTGACATTGTGTTGGTTCCAACTCATAGCCCCCATATGTACAACAGAATGAAACACTCTCTGGTCCTGCATCATCCTCACAATTGTTGCTATGCTTGAGCCCATTGTTGCAGCCACTGTCTCAATCTATCTTGGTGATGGTCTTGCTCTTTTTCACTGACCCTCTATTTTACCGAGTATGATATCATTCTCCAGGGACTGGTCCCTCTCATAATATGACCAAAATTTGAGAGGTGAAGTCTCAGTATCCTCATATTTAAAGAGTATTCTGGCTGTACTTAATTCAAGACAGATTTGTTTGTTCCCCTGGCAGTCCATTATTTCTGTCACCAAGGCCAAATTTTCCAACTACTGTTGATTCTTCTTTGTTTCCAACTTTTGCATTCCAGTCACCAGTGATAATTAACATATCCTGGTTGCATGTTCAGTCAATTTCAGACTGCAGAAGTTGATAAAATTCTTCAATTTCCTCGAGGCAATATCTTTTCAGTAGCTATTGTAAATGGTATTGATTTCCTTGTTTCCTTTTCAGAGACCTTTTTGCTGGTGTAGAGGAATCCAACTTATTTTTGTATGTTGATCTTGTATCCTGCCATTACACTCAATCTTTCAATAGGTTCCAGTTGTTTTGTTGCTGAATTGCTAAACCTCTAGAGCTTTTTATGTATAGGATCATATCATCAACAAATAGAGATAGTTTTACTTGTTCATTACCAATTTTGGTGCCTTTAATTTTGCTTTCTTGCCTTATTGCCCTGGCTAGGACTTCCAATATAATGTTGAATAGTAGTGGAGATAAAAGACATCCTTGTCTGGTTCTTGTTCACAGAGGGAATGGTTTCAATCTCTTTCTACTGAGAATATTGTTGGCTGTTGGTTTTGCATATAAACTCTTTATTTTCCTTCTATTTATATTTTTGTGAGAGTTTTTATCAGGAATGGATGTTGGATTTTAGCAAATGCCTTTTCTGCATCTATTGATATGACCATGTGATTCTTTTCCTTTATGTTACTTATGTGATGGATGACATTGATTGTTTTTCTAATGTTGAACCATCTTTGCATATTTGGTATGAATCCCACTTGGTTATGATGTATTATTTTTTTGATATGTTGTTGGAGGCTATTGGCTAGGATTTTGTTGAAGATTTTTGCATCTATATTCATGAGGAATATTGTTCTGCAGTTTTCCTTTCTAGTGGTGTCTTTACTTGGTATCAAGGATACGTTTGCTCCATAAAATGAATTTGGAAGGATTCCATTCTTTTCTATGTTCTGAAATAATTTGGGTAAGATTGGTGTCAGTTCTTCTCTGAATGATTGGTAGATTTCTCCAATGAAACCATCTCAGCCATGACATTTTTTTGTTGTTGTTGGTAATTTTTTAATTTTATTTTTTAAGGACCTGTTCAATATCTTCTTTTGTTATGGATCTGTTCAAGTTTTCTACCTCAGTCTAGGTAGGTAGTGTGTTTCTAGAAATTTGTCTATTTCTTCTAGGTTTT
>NW_006921680.1:8275540-8282756 GCF_000298275.1 Orycteropus afer afer
TGGTGATTTTTCTTTTGGGGGCTATCCTGTTTGGGGTTCATTGAACTTCTTGAATGGATATATTGTAGTCATTCATCATATTTGGAAAATTCCCTTCCAACAATCTTCAATAATTTTCCTTGTGGTTTTGTCTGTCTCTTCCTGTTCTGGAATTCTGATTATATGTAGGGTATTCCTCTTGATGATATCCCACATGAATTTTAGGCTTTCTTCATTATGCTTTGATCTTTTGTTTGAATGATCTCTTAATAAAGTAGTATTGAGGTTGTTGTTGTTGTTGTTATGTGCCATCGAGTCGGACCCGACTCATGGCGACCCCTCCTTGGGTTTCCAAGGCAGTATCACTATGGAAGTAGATTGCCCCATCTTCCTTCCAAGGAGTGGCTGGTGGTATTTGTCTTCAATTTCATTAATTCTGTCTTCTGTTCCTTTGATTCTTTTCCTCTGCCTGTATAATGTGTTATCTACTTCTGAAAAGTTTGTATTAATCTTCTGGACTTATGTTTGTTGTTTTTGTATCATTTCTAATTTTTTATTTTGTCAATTTGTTCTTGTATTGTTTTCCTAAATTATTCTAGAGTTTTTTTTTTCTGTGTTTTCCTTAATTTTGTCACTGTTTTCCTTGATCTATCTCTTAATCTGTTGAAGCTACCAAAATATAATTCCTTTGAATTCCTTATCAGGGAGTTCCAATTCTGCTTCTTCCTCAGGGGTGTGTCCTGGTCCCTTGTTTCTATTACTTTATCTTGCTTTTTTGTGTGGACTGTGATGGTCTCTTGTCTCAGAGGCATTGTGGTTTTGTAGTACTTATATTTAATTTCTGGTTGTATGTCGGTGTGATTCCCCCAAGATTTTTCTCTCTCTGTCTATATATATATATCTGTGTGATCAGGGTACTGTGCTCCTCTATCTGCTAGTTGTTAACACTTAAGCATTCACCCTACCTGTCTCTGGGTGGGTGTGATAGAGAATGGGAGTGTGTGCACATATCTCTGTTAGTTGTTTATAAGAGCAGCTGAGGGTGAATTGAGCTGGTATTGGCTGCAGTCTATTGTTGGTCGGTTGGTGCAAAAGCAAGTGGTGGCCTTAACTCAGTGGATGGGCTGCAGGAGGTGTAGGCATGATTGGATTGTATGGGAATGGTTGCTGTCTCTCTCTCAATTAGATAAAATAAATAAATAAGTAAAACCACCATAAAACAAAAGAAAGAGCACAACTAACTCAAATTGCATAAACAAACAGGAACAAAAGCAAGAAAAAAAAAGATGCAATGCAATAAATAAGAAGAAAAATGTTCAAAATTTATTGAAAAAAGATAAAAGAAAGATAATGAGAAAAAGAGACTAAAAACTCCACAATATCTGGGGAGGGAGGAATGAGAGAAAAAAGTGAGAGTAAAAGAATAGGGAAAAATGCAGAAGCAAAAAAAATGGGGGCGGGGATAAGAAGAATCAAAAGACTGAAAATCAAAGGGAACCAGGAAAAGGGAAGAGGAGGAAAAAAAAAAAAAAAACCCACAAGATCCAGGGATGTGAATGAAAGAGCAGGGGGAAAAAAAGAGGAAGAAAGGAGAAAGATAAAAAGAATAATTTATTAACAAAACTTTGGGGGGTGGTGCATGACCCTTAGGCTCTACCAGGGCACAGACTGGTATGGAACCTCTGCAGGTCAAGAAGCTGGGTGAAGGTGGGGAATCACCACACCCCTGTTCACAAAGAGGGTCAGGAGTACAAGAGTAGCAAAAAGAGTATCGCACCTCTCTAGTCATCAGCCTCCAGTGTAGTGCCTGTGCAGTCCTTGGCAAGTGAAGCCCACTCCCAGGTTTCAGTCCAAGCAAGAACACCACCTGCACACAGTCAAAACATCTGCACTGACTGCTTACAAACATCCAAAAAGGGTGTGCCCTGAGGACAGCCAGTGGCAGTTCATAGGTCTGCCTGTGCCCTTCCTCCCTGTTCTCCCTTCTGGGCATCAGGGACCAGTGCAGTCCCTGCCTGTGTAATCCTTGGCTAGCAGAGCCAGTTCTCAGGTTGCTATAGAGAAATATTCAAAATGATTGTGCCTTTAGGACAGCCAGCAATCCACAGCTCTATTTGTCTCCTTACTCACAGTTTCATTCAGGTTCGTCTACTAGTTGGTATTTAATTCATTTCTTTTCCCTTTCCTTGAAAGCTCAGGGTGTCAGGATCGCCTTCTGTACTAGTTTCAATTGGTTTCTCATTGTTTAGTTACAGAGAGTCTGTGTAGCTTGTCTGCCTATTCTTAAACCTTGTCAGAATGTCCAATATGGTTTTCAAAGCTGTGAATCTTTACAGAAGCAGATGCCTCATTTTTCTCCTATAGAGTGGCTGGTGGGTTAGAAGTGCTGATGTTTTGGTTAGTAGTCAAATGTTTTAACCAGTGTGCTATCAGTGGAGGGCAAATGAATTCCTTAGGTATCTTTGAATCCTCAATAACATGTTCACCTAGCACTCATATACACAATGGGCATGAAACGTAGTGAGTGAGTAAATGAATGATTCTCATATTCTAGTACTTACATAAGAATTATTCATTTACTCACTCAATGCATTTTCATGTGCATTGTGTACACAATGGTTTGGTGCATGTGTTACAGAGAATTCATGGATACATAAAGACTTCATTTTCACTCCTCTTCAAATTTAATTTTATAAAATAAAAAATTATTAGCCTAATAGCTAATCTTACAGATAAACTAAACACCTAACTAAGAGCAAATTTCAAGAAAAAATAAGTCCAACTATGCACTGTAGGTTTTTAGAACACAGGAAAACTTCAAGAAGTTTGGAAAGATTTCAGTAATGGTATTGTAGCTATAAAGCTACATATTAAACCATTAAAAAAAAAAAAGGTGGTGGTATTCAAAGAAAATTATCTCTCAATATTTGAAAACCCATAAAGTGCAAGAAACATTAGTTCCATTCTGTGTGGTTGGCTCCAAGGGGCAGAGTAGGGCCAATAAGTGAAAATTAAAAGAGGTTAGACTTCTGAGTATTACAAGGATGAAATTCCTACTATGCTAAGCTGTCCAAAACTAGAATGGTCTATCTGAGGGGTTGATTAGCTTTCTGTCACTGGACAAGATCAAGCGAAAAAAGAATTACTTCTTACTTCTTAGAGGCCTTTAAGGTATCTTTTAACTCTGCAATTCTGTGATTCAATGATTCTACTTGAAGTCAGTCTCATTAAATGGTGAGAATCTTTCCCCTCCCCACTTTTTGGATCCCCTCTTTCAAGCATTCACCTCCTTTCCCTCAAAAGGAATTAGAGTAAAATGAAAAATAAGGCTCCTTTAGTATTAATTCTAGTTTTATAACATGGAAGTATGTCTGGGTAGTGCAAATTGTTATATGCTGAGTGGAGTGTTTGGTGGTTTGCACCTCCCCAGATATGCCTGGGAAGGCAAGCCTGATGATCTGCTTCTGTAAGGCTGAAGTCTGTAGAGCAGTTTCACTCTGCACAAATGGGTCACTATGAGTAAGAATGGCAGCTAACAATAACAACATTAGAATATGGGAATCTCTCTTAAGACAAGGTTTCTATTTACGGCTAAATTGGGGTACAGACTTATGTGTTACCTATCTCTCTTTTCATTTTAAATGAAAGCACAAGTCCCTCCTATTGTGCTCATTTCATTCAATTTCATTTTCCAAATTTTAGTATGTAAGGATGACGTGAGTCTATTTTTCCCTAGCACGGAAGTTGATTTCCCTCCTCTGTTCTCAATCAAATAATTTTAAATATTGGTTAGGCACACAAACACACTGTGATGGACGACATTAATAAATAAGTATTACACTTGCTTTGCCTAAGCAGTCCCTCTTCATCTTTATCTTTTTTGTTTAAATCCTATGGGGTCTTATAATGCTCTTTATGGAGATCAAGAAGATTAAGCAAAATTAGCTCTCAACTACATAATGGGCTTCCCTTTCCTGGCATGTGTCTTCCCTCTTTTCACATGGTGACTCCCCCTGATGTCAACAAGAGATTCACAGATGGAGGGAAAAATTATGTTGTGGGAGAGCAGGGCACACAATGGGATTTCGGCTTTCTCTTTCATTTCTATCAGTGTATATGCTTAAATTGGAAGCCAAAATGACAATGATAAGTAAATTACTTGGCAACTTAAAGAGACCTCCAAATTCATCTATTTCCCAGAGCAGGCTGACCTGTTCAATTGCAGATAGAAAGGCATCTTTCCTAGTCTTAGGAAGATCTAAACCACAGCTTCATAAACATATGATACCTTAAAAGAAGTTATTTGCAGGGAGAACTATGCTTCACCCATGTCAAACAGGGGAATTCATGCTGTTTATAAAGTTCTCCAGAGAGAAACTGGCTTACTCATGGGCATAGTCGGCCGCTTCCTGCACAGAATAATTTGAGGATCAATGAGAGGCCCCCATGCTTTAAAATCCATCTCCCTCATCAGTCTGCAGTGGTGCCTGAAATTTCTATCATTACTGTCAATTCTTAAAAGCCTTTAAGAGGACATATGCCCTATTATCTTGAGGGAGGTAACATTAATTAACTATATAACATATTAGAATGGATGAGTTTTCTTGTTAATAACCCATTACAACCATTGATACCCAGTAAAGATCAGGGCTCTGAAGAAATAGAAGCAAGGACACATAAGTTTTAATGTAAAAATAGAAGATGGTAATCCATATTGTGTGTGTAGAAGGTATTACATTATTTTTTGCCTCTAATATTGGGAATCTCTGGGTGGTGCAAATGATTAGGGTGCTCAACTACTAACCTAAAGTTGGAGGTTTGAGTCCACTCAGAGGTGCCTTGGAAGAAAAGCCTGGAGATCTACTTCTGAAACATCAGCCATTTAAAAAACTGTGGTGCCCAGTTCTACTCCGACAAAGGTGGGGTTGCCATGAGTCAGAATCTACTTGACAGCAGATGGTAATATAGGCATGGGAGCATTGGTGGTTCATTGGTGGAATTGTCACCTTCCATACAGGAAACCTGGGTTCAATTCTCTGCCAAGGCACTATACAAACAGCCACCACCCATTTGCCAGTGGAAACTTGTGTGTTGCTATGATGCTGAACAGATTTCAGTGGAGTTTCCAGACTGCAGTGGACAAGGAAGAAAAGTCTGGAGATCTACTTCTGAAAATCAGCCAATGGAAATCATATGTATCATAAGGGTCTGATCTATAACCAATCATGAGGATGACACAAAACCAGGCAACATTTCAATCTGTTATGCATGTGGCTGACATGAGTTAGGGCTGAATTGGGGGCAGCCAACTACCACAACAGCAGCAATGTAGGGGCAACTACTGGGGAGGAAAAAGGCACTGGACATTTTGTTGCACATAATGGGGTATACTGGACCCCACAATGCAAGAGGGAAAACAAAAGGAGGCATGGAAAATAAGAAGGACAAAACTTGCTTATCTCATAAATATTGCTAACCCTGTACCTATTGCTCCCAAAGAACTTTATGGTGTTAATGATCACTTGTAGAGTGCTATCAAACTAACTTAAATACTTTCATTTAGGGGTGCAGGATGTGTTTAATCCAATATCAATAGAAATAAGAACTTATCATGATAAATTAGATGGCAATTACTTACCAATTTTGACCCTTTAACTATAGCATCTACAGGCTAAATAGCCATATTTCTTTAGGTATTTCTTTTAGAAACAGTATTTAAAACAATATACTTATGTGAAATGTAAAGCACTGAAAATGTTTAATTAGAATCAGAGAATTTTAGGGCAGGAATGGATGGTTTGAAATCATCTAGTTCAAACCTATTCATAGATGAGAAATTGAGACTCATTGTAATGAATGATCTTTGTTTATTCATTTATTTATTCAACAAATATTTATTAGGTCTTTACTTTGGGTACAGGAATACAGCAGTAAGCAAAAAAAAAAAAAAATAGTTATAATACTTTTCCTAATGAAGCTTACAGCTTAGCAGGAGAGAAAGACATTAATTGGTCAACTGATCACACATGTAAGTGTAAAACAAGAGTTGAAAAAAAAAAAGTGTTATTAAGTGGGGTGTTTTATGAGAGTGGGTTATAGAGAACTTGACCCTAGTGGGAGTGGATTTAGAAAAACTTCCTTGAGAAAATAATTTTTGAATTAATATCTGAAGTTTGAATAGAGATTCATTAAAGCCATAGCAGAAAGGAGAAAGAGAAGTCTAGGCAAGGGGTAAAGCTTGTGGCAGAAAGGCCATGATGTGTCTAAGGTATGAACAAAAGGCTTTGGTAGTTGGAACACAGAGAGAATGGAGAGAGAATTTTCAGAAAAAGCTGGAGAGGTAAGCAGAGGTTGATCACACAGGGTTTTGTTATTGATTTTGGACTTTATCTTAGGAGCAACATAGAGAAAGGATAGGAAGGGTTAGGAAGCTAAATTGGAATTCAAAATAGAATTGGTGGAGACTTGCCCATAGATCTATGATAGAACTGGTATTCCTTCCAAATCCCTTCACTATCAAGACTTTTATTTATTTATTTTCCTTTCTAAATACCTCGTGAGATAGGTTTACAGGGTCTGAAGGCTTATGAGTATAGTCTTGGGGGACAACTTGGTTAACTAACATAATATAATACATCAAAGTTATGTTTCACAATGTAGTTGGGTAAGTAGTGTCTGGGGTCTTAAAAACTTGCAAGTTGCCATTTAAGAGACAACTGTTGGTCTCTATACATTTGGAGAGAAAAGAAAGAAGGAAACCAAAGACTCTGAGAAAAAATTAGTTTACTGGACTAATAGTCTACGCAAACCATGACCTCATCCACTATGAGACCAGAAATAAATGGTCCTTAACAACCACTACCTACTTTTGTGATCAAGAATACAATAGATGGATCCTGATAGAATAATAACAAAATGTGGGACAGAACTCAAATTCTTAAAAAGTCCTGACTTACTGGGCTAGTTGCGACAGGAAGACTTGCTGAGATTATTTCCCTGAGATACTCTTTAAACATTGAAATGGAACTATTGCATGAGGTTATCTTTTAGCTAAAGAGCAGATTAAAAACCAAAACCAAACTTATTGCCATTGAGTTGGTTCCAACACAGAGCGACCCCTCCGTGGGGGTGGTATCTGTATGGAAGTAGATTGCCCAGTCTTCCTTCTGAGTAGTGGCTGGTGGGTTTGAACTGCCAGCCTTCTGGTTAGCAATCAAATGCCTTAGACAATATGCCA
>NW_006921680.1:8284531-8286078 GCF_000298275.1 Orycteropus afer afer
AAGAATGCTGGAAGTATTTTGGACTTCTAAAACAACTAACAAATCTGTCTTGGACGAAGTGCAGACAGAATGCTCCTTAGAAGCAAGAATGACCAGACTTTGTCTCACCTACTTTGATTATGTTGTCAGAAGGGACCATTCTCTGGAGAAGGATATCATTCTCAGTAAAGTGGAGGGCCAATGAAAAAGGGGAAGGCCCTCAAGAAGATGGATGGACACAGTGGTTGCAATGACAGGCTCAGGTATAGAAAGCATTGTGACGCTGGCACAGGACCAGGCAGTGTTTCATTCTGTTGTACATAGGGTTGCTATGAGTCAAATATGACTCGATGACACCTAACAACAAGAACATCATCCATCCATTTATCTGACTTCCATTTTAGCTGGGGATCTACATTTCCTCACAGCCATTTTCTATTGTTTTGGTGAAGCTGACTCAGTCCTTAACTCTGTGGATGGCATGTGACTCAGACCTTAAATTGCCTGAGATTTTATCCTCTGGTTTAGGATTGGGCATGTGATTCCATTATAGAAAATTAATGCCACAACACTGTTAATAGCATTTTAAAGACAGTGAAAAATAGGGAAGCAGGGTCCAGTGAAGCACCTTAACAAGAGGTGAAGAGGAAATTGAAGCCCATGGAGTAGATGCTTACCATGAAAAATGAAGAGAAATGCACCCACATGATATTGTTTGAGCTCTTAGTCCAGTCATGGCAGAAGTTGACCATGTCCTAGGTTTTTCTGTTCTGGAGTCAATGAAAAAAAGATACCTGGTGGTGAAGTGGTTAAGTACTCACCTGCTAAGTGCAAGCTTGTGGTTTGAACATATTGGGACTCCGCAAGAGAAAAATATGGCAGTCTGTTTCTGTAAGGATTTATAGACTTGGAAACCCTATGGGGCAATTTCACTCTGTCCTACAGGGTCAGTATGAGTCAGAATGGACATGATGTCAATAGGTTTGTTTTATTTTATTTTTTTTGTGGCATCAATGAAATCCTATTTTGTTAAAGCTGGTTGTCATTGGTTTATCTACCTTATGCAACCAAAATAGTCCTAAACAATAAAGTACTAAATTATTTGCTCTTTTGATTATTTGCTCATAGGATACAACCTAAAAAGGGGTAAACTATGATTTCCAATATGACCTTTAAAGGAGAATAATTTCACAGTAAAACAGCTACTCTGGATTCATTTGGGTCTAACACTAGGAATGTTAGTATTAAATCATTTTGACTCTGAAGGTCAAATTTTCACATATTTTATTCTAAATAGAAATGTTTCTCCACTAAATAACTACGTATGGGCAAAGCTTTGCTATATATAATATCTAGATAAATGTTATTTATTGAATTTAATGTCATCAGTTGTCGTTATAATAGCCACCTGTCAGATATTCCTCAATAACAATAGCATGAGATATGCAAGTAATTGAGGAGTGAAAACACTGGTTCCTCCACGCTCATGAGTGAGTCATGGCAATATTATCATTATAATATTTTGCCAATTATTTTTTATTTCATCTCCTCATTTGTAATCCATGAAC
>NW_006921680.1:8286778-8288206 GCF_000298275.1 Orycteropus afer afer
CCCCACAGGGCAGTAACACTACACTTCAACTAATGGTCTTGATGATAGGCTCGAAATTATGTGCTTCCACAGCTGGCTGAGGGATTTAAAGATGAGGAAGCAGATTTTTCTTTGCATAATCTTCTGGAAATAGAAAAATTAACCTAAGTAGGATTCAATGTATGCATATATACAGCATGTATGCACTTATGTACACATCTGAATAAATTATACCATGTTTATCCCAATATTTAGCAAATCTAAAGGGGGGAGTGAATCCAGGAAAATTGGAAGTTGTCACAAATGAAATGGAATGCATAAAAATCAATATTCTAGGCATTAGAATATTAGAGCTGAAATGGACTGGTTTTGGCCATTTTGAATGAGACAACCATATAATCTACTATGCTGGGAATGACAAATTGAAGAGGAATGACGTGGCATTCATCATCACAAAGAATGTTTTCAGTTCTATCCTTGAGTACAATGCTGTCAGTGATAGGATAATATCCATATGCCTATAAGGTAGACCAGTTACTAGTACTATTATTCAAATGTATCCACCAAAGCCAAAGATGAAGAAACAAGATTTCCACCAACTTCTGCAGTCTAAAAGTGACCAAGCATGAAATCAAGATGTATTGATTATTACTGCTGATTGGAATGCAAAAATTGGAAATAAAGAAGAATCACTAGAAGTTGGAAAATATGGATTTGATGATAGAAATGATGCTGGAGATCACATGATAGAATTTTGCAAGACCAACAAATTATTTATGGCAAATACTTTTTCTTTCAACAACATAAATGACAGCTATACTTGTGGATCTCACCAGATGGAACACACAAGAATCAAATAGACTACATCTGTGTAAACAGGTGGTGAAGAAGCTCAATATCTGCAGCCAAAACAAGGCCAGGAGCAGACTGTGGAAAAGACCATCAATTGCTCCTATGAAATTTCAAGTTGAAGCTAAAGACAATTAAAATAAGCCCACAAGAGCCAAAATATGACCTTGATTGTATCCCACCTGAAATTAGAGACCATCTGAAGAATACATTTGATGCATTGAACACCAATGACCAAAAACAGACCAATTGTGGGATGACATCAAGAACATCATAAATCAAGAAAGCAAAAAGTCATTAAAGAAATGGAGGGAAGAAAAGACCAAAATGAATATCAGCAGAGACTCTGAAACTTGCACTTGAATGGAGAGTAGCTAAAGCAAATGGAAAAAAATGACAAGATAAAAGAGCAGAGAAGATTTCAAAAAGATTCTATGTGCAAAATATTGAATGATGCTGTTGCTGTTGTTGTTATGTGCCGTCATGTCAGACCCGAATCAAAGTGACCCCTCCTTCCGAGGCAGTGTCACTATGGAAGTAGATTGCCCAACCTTCCTTCCAAGGAGTGGCTGGTGGGTTTGAACCACCCTTCTGGTTAGC
>NW_006921680.1:8288766-8289810 GCF_000298275.1 Orycteropus afer afer
TTTACTTGTGTTTTATTGACTATGCAAAGCATTTGACTGTGTGGATCATAACAAATTATGGATAATATTGAGAAGAATGGGGATTCCAGAAGACTTAATTGTTCTCATGAGGAACCTGTACATAGACCAGGAGGCTACTTTTCAAACAGAACAAAGGGATAGTGCGTGGTTTAAAATCAGGAAGGAAGTGTGTCAGGGTTGTATCCATTCATCATACATTGTCAATCTGTATGCTGGGCAAATAATCTGAGAAGCTGGACTATATGAAGAAGATTGCAGCATCAGGATTGGAGGAAGCTCATTAACAACCTGAGATAGGCAGATGACACAACTTTGCTTGCTGAAAGTGTGGATGACTTCAAGCACTTATTGATGAAGATTAAAGACTACAGTCTAACATAACTTAAGGTCTAATTTATGAATGATTCACTTTCTTAGAGAAGAGTTGCAATATAGACGACAATATGCTCTTACTTACTAATGCCTATAAATGTCTCTAACATGGTAAATTTTGAGCAACGAATCAAAGCTAAATACAATGTTTGTAAATTTTTATTTCAATTAGGTAATATGTTATTATTAATATTGTTGTTATTGATTAAACTATATCGGCATACAGGCATAATTTGAAGATATTGCATGTTTGGTCCCAGAACACCACAATAAGCAAATCTCAATAAAGTGAGTTACATGGAAAATAAAAAAATAAAGACTATAGTCTAAAGTATGGATTATACCTCAACATAGAGAAAATGAAAATCCTCACAACTGGACCAATGAGCAGCAACATGATAAATGGAGAGATGTTTGATGTTGTCAGAATTTTCATATTACTTGGTTGCACAATCAACACCAATGGAAGCAGCAGTCAAGATATAAGATGACATATTGCACTGGGCAAATGTGCTGCAAAAGACCTTTTCAAAGTGCTGAAGAGCAAAGATGTCTCCTTGAAGAATAAGGTGCACCTAACTCAAGCCATGGTATTCTCAAGCCTCATATGTGTATTAAAGCTGGACAATGAATAAGGAAGACCAAAGAAGA
>NW_006921680.1:8289910-8299839 GCF_000298275.1 Orycteropus afer afer
TAAAGTTCCATGGACTAACAGAAGAATGAACAAATCTGTCCTGGAAGAAGTGCACCCAGAATGCTCCTTGGAAGTAAGAATGGCCAGATTTTGTCTCACCTACTTTGGTTATGTTGTCAGAAGAGACTATTCCCTGGAGAAAGATATTATGCTTGGTAAAGTCCAGAGTCAGCGGACAGAGGGAAGGCCCTCAATGAGATGGATTGACATAGTGGCTGCAATGGTGGGCTCAGAGATAGCAAAGATTGTGAGGCTGGCACCTGACTGGGCAATATTTCACTCTGTGGTACTTAGAGTTGCTATAAGTAGGAGCAGACTCCAAGGCACCTAACAACAACTACAACAAAGGAGGAAATGGGACCTAAGGACAAACTATACATATATTCATTCTTTTATCCACCAATATTCACTGATTTCACCAATTATCTATTTTGTGCAACGTATAGTGCTCATTTACTATGTGAGAAAATGAAAAGATATTAGGCGTTTTTACCATTAATGTAGATATGTGCTAACAGACACACAAGTTATATGAATAAATAATTATAATGTGTATTTTATAAAAATATGCAGGAATAGTTTTACGTTCAGGGGACTTCTGGCCAGTATGATCAAATGACAGCTACATGGAAGAAGTATTATTTTAGCTCTGACTTGATTGTGTAGAATTTGTAAGGGTTTTGGGGCATTCCAGTGGAAGAAAACAGCATGAATAAAGTTTTGTTTTTAACTGTTAATTGTAATTGGGGTGAAATTTTACACAGTGGATTCATTTTCCATTCAACAATTAATACACTTTTTGTTTTGTGACATTGATTATAATTTCCACAGCGTAACAGTTCTCTTCCCACTTCCTCCCAGTGGTTACCCTTTCCCTGTGTCCTTCTTACCTGTGCATTCCTGCCTGTCTAGCTTCCTTCCTGTGCAAATGCTGTGGTTCTAATCTCCCATGGTTGACTGTTACAAGGAGTGCATCTCCCTGGTTTAGTAGGTCAGCTCGTACATCTCTCTATCATTTGGCTGAGTTAAGCCATTGGACTTAGTCCAATTCCAGGTCAAAAGGGTGACTAAGGGCTATATCTTGGGGTTTTCCCCAGTTTCTATCTGACCAGTAGTCTTGGTCTTTTTTGTTTTTGAATTTTTTTCCATATTTTTCTTCCACTCTATCCAGGATTTCTAATTTTGATCCTTTTCTGAGTGGTTGGTATTGGTAGCCAAGCATCATATAGTTATGGTCTCAGGGCTGTGTAGGCTGACATATCCATGGTCCATTAGTCCCTTATACTAATTCTTTCCATGTGTCTTTGATTTTCTACGATCTTTTATGCTCTGGATGAGGAGAGACCAATCTTAGATGGTTGCACGCAAACTTAAGACTCCAGTTGCTACTCTTCAAAGAAGGATGTAGAACAATGTTTTGGTGCATTACGTTGTGCCAATGGAGCTTAATGTCCCATGCAACCATGGTCCTGGGCCTACAGCCCAATGACTTACTCCTTCAAGGTTCTTTGTTGTGGTTAAGACTTACCCTAACTTTGTCTCCTGTTAACTCTATAATATGTGGATGTTTTTACAGTACATAGAAATACATTTATAGGAATATCAATCTATATGTGATGCACTGCTGTTGGGTTGTATCCAACTCATAGAGACCTCTCCTTGGGTTGCCAAGGCAGTATCACTATGGAAGTAGATTGCCCAACCTTCCTTCTGAAGAGTAGCTTGTGGGTTTGAACCACCAGTCTTTTGGTTAGCAGTCAAATGCCTTAGGCACTACGTAATAGGTATATTCCTGTTTGCCTACCCATAACTGATCTTCTTGCCAATCTACCCATAGATTAGTGTTTGTTGTTACTGATAATTGCAGTATTGTGTATGTAATAGTATTTTTTTTCTGTACCTCTTGTGCATCTCTCTGTGTCTTCCTTTTCCTTAGTGATATTGTGTCAATCACACACTTTTCTATTTCATTTCCCTTCACCCAAATTGACACCTGTCTCTCAGCTAGCCAGCAGTTTTCCATCCTCTCCTCTCTCTTCCTTGGTAACCAACAAGGAAAATTTCCTTCCCTATGTAAACCCTTCCTTACCTTTTGACAATAACCAATTCATACATTATTATCTTATTTGATTAACTTATTTCACTCAGCATAATGTCCTGTAAGTTCATCCATGTTATGAGGTGATTCATTGATTCTTCGTTATAGTTTAATGCTGCATAGTATTCCATAGTGTGTAAGTAGCAACATAGTTTGGTTATCCATTCATCTGTTGATTAGAGCTTAAGTTGTTTCCATCTCTTTGCTATTGTGAATACTGCTGTGATGAATATGGGTGTGCATATATCTATCTGTGTCCCAGATCTCACTCTTTAGGATATATTCTTAGTAGTGAGGTTGCTGATCAAATGACATTTCTATTTCAAATTTTTAAGGAAGTGACCTACCAGTGGTTGCACCATTCTACAGTTCCACCAACCATGTATGATAGTTCCGTTTTCTCCACATCTTAGCTAGCATTTGTTGTTTTCTCTCTTGTTGACCTTTGCTATTATTTCTAGAGTGAAATGATATCTCATTGTTGTTTTGATTTGCATCTCTCTAATAGCTAAAGTGCGGAAGAGCAAACATGTCTCTTTGAAGACTAAGATGTGCCTAACCTAAGTCATGGTGTTTTCAGTCACCCATATACATGTGAAAGCTGTACGATGAAAAGGGAAGACCAAAGAAGAGTCAATGCTTTTGAGTTGTGGTATTGGTGAAGAAATTGAAAGTACCATGGTGTACCAGAAGAACTAACAAATCTGTCCTGGAAGAAGTTCAGCAAGAATACTCCTTGGAAGCAAGAAGGGCCAGACTTCATCTCACCTACTTTGGTCATGCTGTCAGAGGGGACAATTCCCTGGAGAAGAATATCATGGTTGGTAAAGTGGAGGGTTGGTGAATGAGGGGAAGGCCCTCAACAAGATGGACTGATACAGTGACTGCAGCAATGATCTCAGGTATAGCAATGATTGTGGCTGGTGCAGGACCAGGCAATGTTTTGTTCTGTTGTATATAGGGTCACTACAAATCGGAGTTGACTCGACAGTACCTAACAACAACAAATGGCTAAAGATCATGAGCATTTATTCATGTGTTTGTTGGCTGGCTGAGTATCTTCTTTGGTGCTATGTCTATTCAGGTCCTTTGTCCATTTTTGAATTGGTTTGTTTGTCATCTTGATGGTTAAGTGTTGGAGTTTTCTATAAATTTTAGAGATAAGTCCATTGATGCCATCTTGTCTCTGCCTCCATGAATAGAGTTTTGGAGGAAGAAAAGTGAGAGTTCAAAATAGTGAACAGGAAGTAGCTCATGAACAGCAGTGAAGGTAAGATTGGAAATATAAATTGAGGCCAGATCATGGAGGTACTTGAAAGCCATATAAAGGGTGTTGTAGTCATTGAGGAGTCCCTGGGGGCCACAAACAGTGAAGCACTAGGATACTAATGAAAGACTAGCAGTTTGAAAGCTTGGGCCTGGTGATGTACTTTTGAAAAATTAGCCACTGAAAATCCTATGGAGCACAGTTCTATTCTGACACACCTTCAGTTGCCATGAGTTACAAATGACTTGATGGATTTTTTTTTTCTTGTTGTCTTTGAGGTAATGGAGAGCCATAGACTGCTAAAGGACATGAGAAAACATGGTAAGAAGGTTTTAGGAAGATTAAGATAGTTAGGGAATGGAGATAGGCTACTGCAATAGCAGCAGTGAGAGGAAGTAAGGGCCATTTTAGAGGAAGTGGAAAGAAAGGACGTGTGGGAAACAGTGGAACAATGACAGGGTTTGGCAAGTGTTGGAGTATAGGGACAAAGGAAGAAACAAGAAAAAGATGACTCTAAGGAGACAAGTAAAGGCCACTATTAAAAAAAGGAAATTTAGGAAGTGTAGCATGGCATAGTAACAGAAAGAGGTCATAAGAATGTGATTCTTTGGAAGACTACAGTCAGCTTTTCACAGAAATAGGAGTTCTGGATTAAAAAGCTACCATTGTACTTAATTTTTAAATTTTATGTATATCCTATTTAGTAGTGTTGTACTTTGCACCATTGCGCTATATAATTATTGTAATTGTGATACAGTCATATTTGCAAAGCTTTAGTTCACATAAATTGATTTTTTTACTCTCTGTGCCAGCTGCTTACACCAAGTGAAGAGATGACCTCTTTCTTTCAAAAACTATTTATTACAGATGCAAAGCCTATATACTTCATTTCCTTATGCACTCTGTTGATCCATGAAAAATTTCCACGGTAGGACTTCTTTTAGTGGAGGTAAAACCCAATAATATATGAAATAGACGTTGTCACCAACATGTTAGTAAAAAATATGAAATATGAGGCAAACAGTATATTCAACATTAGAAAGCACTATGTATACATATGCATAGAGGGGGGCTGGTGGCACAGCTGTTAACAATTCAGCTGTTAACAGAAAGGTCAGCAGTTCAAATCCACCAGCTTCTTCATGGGAGAAAAGACCTGATGATCTGCTCCCATAAAGATTAAAGTTTAGGAAATCCTATGGTGAAGTTCTATTCTGTCCCAAGAGGTTGCGATGAGTCAAAATCATCCTGCTGGCACACACTAACAACACAAAACATGCACACACAAGTATATATGTATATGCTTATGTAAGCAAACATCTCTGTGTGTGAATATTTATATATTTTAATGCAATTATTTCTGCTAGTGTTAATAATGCTTCTGAACCTTCATCTGGCATATAACTACCCACCATGAGAGTGTTTTAAGATATGGAATCATAATTATCCAGTACGACTAGTGTATGTTTAACAGGAAAGATAGTTTTATATGCTTTTTATAAAGCCCTTAGAGTTCAGAGGCTCACAATCTCACTTAAAAACCTCCTGTGTTTTATCACTCTCCTAATTAAGAAGTTCCTGCCTAAGTCTGTTGAACTTTTCCTGCTCCATTTCTCATTAGTTCTCCAAGGAGCAACTTCATTTCCCTCTATGATTTGGTGAAGCCTCAGGGGGTGTCAAACCTCCTAAAATGTTTTGTGGTTGTGAAATGATTTGGGAAACATTTTCTTGCTAATTGTTAAATATTGTGGTGATGAAACATCAGCTAGTGTATACTTTAAAACTTATGTCAATCAAGCCTTGTGTAATTATAGTAGGAGGCAGCAATGAATAAAGCCTCAGGAGTTAATTGAGCAACCTTTCAAAATCCTCAAGTGTCGCTTGAAGCTGTTTCCAGATGCCCAGACCACAACTGCTTTGATAGCCTTGAAATTGTAGCATCTGGGAGAGAATTGGTTCAATACTATGTGCTATGGATCTATAGTTCTATGGAAGAAATGCATTTCTGTATCTAGATGTAACTTGAAAACAAGTTGGGTGAGGCAAAGAGGAGCCTATGACACAAAGTTTAAGGAATCACTCTCAGGTGCTGAACCTGCAGTTGCATTACCCTAAGAGTCATACTTGGTTAAGTTTTGTTCCTAGGTACCTGTTTGCCACATTCCAGTTCCAACTCTTCATTGAAAACAAGCCTTTTGAGGAGAGCATCAGATTCTTCAGATGTGAGTTACATCTCCTTGTTGAACACACAGGGTGTCTTAGAGGCAGTTCTAAGACCCCAAGCAGCCACAAGACTACTAGGATAAAAACCTGAACCAATAGCATCAACTCCTCCACAGACACTAAACAATCTAGTCTGATCTAGTTATACTTACATAGTGTTGGCAAAGTGAATGTCATTTTATTACATTCTCAGCTAGGCTTTGAAGACTGTTGGATCAGGATGGAGATTATTCTGCACATAACTACTTTGTGAGGTAGAAGGACTTTCTCAAATGAGATCTGCTCACCCTTCCCTCAAAGTGATAATCACACTTGTATCACTGGGGAGGTACATTGTGGCTCAGGTGTCACAAGGTGCACCATGGTTCAAATGCCAGGTTCTCTCTCTCTATGGTTTCTCTTGGCTGGCTTTGTTCCTATCACTGACTAGCCGAGCTTGCAGTCAACAACCTTCGGACAGCCCTGGGGTAGCCTCAGATCTGGGCTGGCATCACAACAGCCCTTGAAGAAGAACTGCTCTTTGGGTGACACCCATAAAGGGGGCTCCAGTTCTGGAAAAGGGTCCCCTGTATGGGGCTCATCCAGCTCTGCAAGCTGGAGTGGGTGGCTCCTTGCATGAGGTCCACCCAAACCATCTCGGTCTCTCATTCTTCCTGCTTACACAGGACCTTGTGAGCTTGCTGGTCCTACTTCTGGGCCTTTCGCCACTGCCTAGCCTCTTGCCTTTGAATGTTCTGCTCTCAGCTTGGGTTTCTGCCTGAGACTGTTCATGGTCTTCTCTGCTTCTGGTGCTGCCACAACCCTAAGTGTGTCACAGCTCTCAGCCCACTGCTTTCCATCGGCTCTGCTGTCAATTTTCTGTTCAGCTACAGTGACTTCTGCTTCTCCTGGGTCCTGCTGCAGTTTTTCCTGGTCACTGCTGACTGCTTTGGTGCTGATCCTTTCTTTATTTCTTGATAGTTTTCCAATCTCTTATGGCCTGGGCTGACACCACCCTGGAACAAGGACTGAGGGTTGGTGATTTGATTCTTCAGCACAGAGCTTCCACATCTCTGAGATACATGCTCTGGTGGCATAGTGCCTAAGGCATGTGACTGCTATCCAGAAGGCTGGCAGTTCAAACCTACAAGCTACTCCTTGGATGGAATGTTGGGCAATCTACTTCTGTAGTGATACTGCCTTGGAAATCCAAGGAGGGATCACTATGAGTCAGATCTGACTGCAGGGCAATGAGTTTGTTTTTGGTTTTGGTAAGATATGCATACATCTCCCTCAAAAGCCAAATGTTCACAATCTCCAATTGAAGTAGTTTCAGGGAGGCTCTGTGTTCTAAGGCCTATATTGGCCTCATCACAACAGCCCATAGGTTATCCCTCTTAGTTGGGTGTGTCCCAGTCAGTGGCGTTAGGTGTGGTCCTGCTCTCAGAAGCAGGACCAAAAGATGAAATTATTTGTTGACTGAAAAGAAGTTCCATGCCTCATAATCTCTATTAGGCTTCTGCTTTGAGGACCACAAGGAGGTCTTGTGGTGCAGTAGTTAAAGCATTTTGCTGCTAACAAAAATGTGTGTGGTTCGAACTTACCAGTCGAGGGAGAAAGAGGTAACAGTTTCCTTTATAAAGATTTACAGCCTTGGCAACTCTGAAGGGCAGTTCTACTCTGTAATACAGGGTCGCTATGAGTCAGAATTGACACAGAGGCAGTGGGTTGAAGAACACAAATGGAATAGTAGTTGCTTGGGGCAGGGAAAAGGAGCTCTGGTGGTGTAGTGGGTAAGATACTTGGTTGCTAACCAGAAGGTTGGTGGTTCAAGCCCCCAGGTGCTCTGAGGGAGAAAGAAGAGGCAATCAGCCTTGGAAACCCAATGGAGGTCACTATGAATCAGAATTGACTCAATGGCAGTGGATTTGACTTTTGTTTTGGGGTGAGGAAAAGAAGATGCTGCTTCCCAGGGAGACAGATTGTATGTCAATTAGAATTTATGGTTGTAAGCAACAGGATGGATTTTTAGCAACAAAACAAAAAGAAAATTTATGGGAAGAACAGAGAGGTATCTCCTAGAATGGAAAATAAATTTGGTAACCAGATTTAGGATAGGAGGATGGAAGCAGTCAAATGTGGAGGTCTGTTGTTAGGTGCTGTCAAGTTATTTCTGACTCAAAAGGACCCTATGAACAACAGAAGGAAACACTGCCTTGGTCCTGTGCCATCTTCACAATCATTGCAATGTTTGAGTGCATTGTTGTAGCCATGGTGTCAATCCATTTTGTTGAAGGTCTTCCCATTCTTGCTGACTCTCTACTTTACCAAGCATGATGTGTTTCTCAAGGGACAGGTCCCTTCTGATAATATGACCAAGGTACTAGAAGTAAATTCTGGCCATACTCACTTCTAAGGACATTCTGGCTGTACTTCTTCCTTGAGAGATTTATCTATTCTTCTGACAGTCCATGGTACATTCAGTGTTCTTTGCTAACACCACAATTCAAATGCATCAATTATTCCTCGGTCCTTATTCATTGTCCAGCTTTCACATACAAATGAGACCATTGAAAAGACAATAGTTTGGGTCAGGTGCCCCTTAGTCTTCCAGTGACATTTCAGTCTTTAACACTTCAAAGAGGTCTTTTACAGCAGATTTTCCCAACACAGTATGCCATTTGATTTCTTAACTGCTGCTTCCACTGGGCATTGGTTTTTTTTTTTTTTTTAATTATTTTATTTTTTTACATTCAACAATACGTGTACATTTAGTTTCACTCCCCATTTACCATGCCCAACCCTAACCCAGACTCCTCCCCTCCCTGCCCAGTAACATTCTCCTTGTGCCTCTCATAGTTATGTACTCCTATTTGTCCTGCATTTCCTCCATGTGAATGTTGACCCTCTGATGCCCTGTGGTCTATTGCTCTAAGGGATGTATTACCGTATAGTATGTGGATGCATCACCCTGGGTTAAGTGGTCTGCATGCACACCTTGTTAATTATTGGGCTGAGAGTCAGCCCCTGGGGGTGTGTTTTATTCCAGGCCCAGAATGTATCCCAGGGCCATAGTATTGGGAGTCTCACCAGACTCCATCCGACCAGTAATTCTGGTCATTATTGAGTTTTTGGATTTCATTCCAAGTTTTTCCCTCCCACTCTATCCAGGATCTCCAGATTTGATCCTCTCTTGAGTGGTTGGCATTGGTACCTAGGCATTATCTAGTTCTGGTCTTGAGGGCTGTTGTGTCCTAGGGCTGATTGCTTCCAAATCCCCCCCCTTTTTTTTTGCAATCTTCTTTGCTTCCGATGCTAGGAGACTCTTAAGTGCATCTTAGATGGCTGCTTGAAAGCTTTGAAGACCCCAGTCCCTACTCACCAATGTAGGATGAAGAACCAGGCTTCTATGTATTTTGTTGTGCCAATTGAGTCTGGTGTCCCCCAGTACTATGATCCTGAGACGGTAGATCCATTGGCTCTCTCTCCCATAGTGTCTGGATGTCTGTGAGGGATTGCTTTGTGTCTGTCTTCTATTATTTCTGTAAGGATTGCAGGTATTTTGCATCACTGATATCTGTGCAAGATTAGCCTCCGCTGAATCTATTCTTGGTCTAGACTATACTCCTGTTCAGTGACCCCTATCTGATCCTCTCTGGTGTTTATGTGTTTATCTGTATCCTGGTGTTTGGTGTTAATTGTAATGCAGTATTGTGGGCACACTGATTGGTATTAGCATTTGTCGTCTATCTCATATGTGCAAAACTTAGTGTCCTTCCTTTTTCCATTGTTATCATGGTGGTCACAGACTCTTACCCAAGTCAGCGTGTGGGCCCCAACTAACCTGGAATTAATCCCTCCCCTTCCCTCCCCATCCTGGTAACCTACAAAGTGAGTCCGCTTTCTCAAGCAAACCCTTCTTTGTCTTTTTACAGTAATGAGCTCATATAGTTTTGTCCTTCTGCGACTGACTTATTTCATTCAGCGTATTGTCCTCCAGGCTCATTCACTTTGTGAGATGATTCACTTATCTCTCATTGTTCTTTAATGTAGCATAGTATTCCTTTGTGTGCATGTACCATTGATGGGCATTTAGGTTGTTTCCATCTCTTTGCTATAGTGAATTGTACTGCAATGAACATAGATGTACATATGTCTGTTTGTGAGCTGCATCTCACCTTTTTAGGATATATTCCTAGTAATGGAATTGCTGGGTCAAATGGTATTTCTATTTTCAGTTTTCTAAGGAAATGTCACACTATATGCCATAATGGTTATGCCATTTTACAATCCCAACAGCAGTGCATAGAGTTCCAATCTCTCCACAACCTCACCAGCATTTGTTATTTTCTGTCTTGTTGA
>NW_006921680.1:8309149-8315763 GCF_000298275.1 Orycteropus afer afer
TAGTTGTTGTTGTCATGTGCAGATTGGCTTCCTTGATTTTTAGTGTACATTATTTTATGGTCTTATTTTGAGTTTCTATTTCTGATTTGGTTTTAGTGTTGATATCACATATCCTGATTTTGTTGATCTCTGTTGTGGGTTCTCTATTGGAAGTACTTCCTAAAGCATTTCTTATAAGGTTGGTCTGGTTTTCACAAAATTCCTTAATTTCTGTTTGTCTGAGGATGCCTTGAATTTGCTCTCATATTTGATGGATAATTTGCTGGATATAGGGTTCTTGGTTGGAAGTTCTTTTCCTTCAATGTTTTATATATGTCGTCCCTTTGCCTTCTTGCCTGCATGGTTACTGCTGAATAATTGGAGCTCAGCCTAACTGTTTGATTATTATAAGTAATATTTCTTTTTTCCCAGCAGCTCTCAAATTTTTTTCTTTGTCTTTGGTTTTGGAGAGTTTGATTATAGTATGCCTCAGTATTTTTCTCTTGGGATCTATCCTGCATGGAGTTCTATGAGCTTCTTGGACAAATATCTTCTCTTCCTTCATGATATGAGGACGTTTTCTGTTAGTAGGTCTTCCACAATTTTCTCGGTGTTTTTTTTGACCTCTTCTTGTTCCAGAATTCCAATGAGGCATATGTTGTTTCTTTCCATATCATCACATATACCTCTTGAGTTCTCTTCATTTCTCATAAATCTTTGTTCTGATTTTCTTCGTACAGGCTGGTGTCCAGTGATTTGTCTTCTAGTTGAGGAATGCGTTCTTCAGCCAGTTCTGTCCTACTCTTCTGTGCTTCTACTGTATTGTGTAATTCTGTAATTTTGCTATTCATCTGGATTTCTAACTGCTGTTTTTGTCTGAGTTCTGATTGTGCATTAATCTTGTTATTTTGTTCTTGAATGATTTTCCTGAGTTCTTCCAGGAAACTGTCTGTGTTTTCCTTGGTTCTGTTTGGGGGTTCCTTAGGCTCTTTTAAAGCTCTATAAACATATCTTCTAAATTTCTTCTCAGATAATTCTATTGCCTCCTCTTCCTCCATGTTTAATGAGACCTTTGTTTGTGGCTTTTCTTCTAATGCCTTGTCCTGTTTTTTGTTTGTTTGTTTGATTTGAAGTTCCTTTTGTTTCCTAGACAATTTGAGGTTGTCTTTAACTGCTGGTTATGTATTGATTTGTTTTGTCTTGGTTTTATGATATAATATTTTGAAAAAGTGAAGCTGGTGTATTTTATGTTTTTGGTTGTTAATTCAGGTGTGCCAGGTTGCTGTGCAGTTTTCTTTGTGATGGTGGAATCACTGTGTGGAATGTGGATGTAGGTCTCTATTTGTCATAAAGAGGGTTTACAATTTAAGCCAGCAGGTATTATGGTGGCTGAATGTGATATTTCTATTGATGAGTGGGTGCATGGGTGGAGAAGGTAGGAAGAGATGAGGGAAGGAAGGGAAGCCCCAAGTTGCCAGGGTCAGTTTCTAGGGCTTTGTGCGGGCTGCTAATGATGACATTGTACTGTTATTCACAGGCCTGCAGCTCAAGTTCAGGAAAGTCTCCAGTTGGTAGGGGGTTGCCACTTTCCACGAGGTTCAGACAGATGCAAAAACCCTGCTCTTGAGGTCCCTCTGTGCCAAAAAGCCAACCCAAGACAACTGCCCCGCTCCAGGACCTGCCGTGGGCATTCCTCCCTGTGTCTGCTTACTTGTGGCATCAATGATCTCTCCGCTTGGGTTTCAGAGGTGCCGGAGCCAGCGAAATGCCTGCTCACAGCCAGTAGACCCAGGTTTACTGACAAAGGCAAGTGCCTGTCCCTCCCTGCCAAAAAGCTGGCCCAAGACAAAAGCCCTGTTCAGCGATCCACTGTAGAAGTTCCTCCCAGGACCCACCAACTTGCTGCATTAATGGTCTCTCTGCCTGGGTTTCAGCAGTGCTGGAGCCAAAGAAGAGCCCGTTGGCACCCAGCAGACCAAAGTTTACTGATAAAAGCAGGTGCTGAAGGTAGATCCGTGGGGTGACTGGTACGCTGGTGTGGTGAGCCTTCTTCCTTAACCCAGGGAGGTTTCTGATGGCCCTTCTTACTTCCCGGTTGGCACTACACAGGGTAGATTCCCCTGTTTTTGTAATTTTTCCCCTGCCACTCTCTCCTTTCTAATCCTGCTCCCCTGAGTTTGGTGCACTCTTACTCAGTGAGCTCTTCAGAGCACCAGAAATAGGGACCAGAATCCTTATTTCAAACTGTTGCACCTAGTTTTTCAGGCACTAAGAAGCTAGAGGGAATTAGCATGGGGATTATTGATAAGACACCATTTTGAATCCCCCCCTTGGGCATTGGTTGTTGATCCAAGGAAAATTAAATCCTTGACAACATCAACCTTTTCTCCATTTATCGTGATATTGTTTATTAGTCCCAGTTGTGAGGAGTTTTGTTTTCTTTACATTGAGGTGTAATCCATACTGAAGGAGTAGCCCTTGATTTTCATCAGTAAGTGCTTTAATTCTTCTTTACTTTCAGCAAGCAAGGGTGTATCATTGCATATCACAGTTTATTAATGAGTCTTCCTACAATTCTGATGCCGTGTTCTTCATATAGTCCAGCTTCTTGGTTTATTTGCTCAGCATACAGCTTGAATAACTATGGTGACAGGATTCAGCCCCTACCCACAGCTTTCCTGATTTTTAACTATGTCATATCCACTTGTTCTATTTGAACCAATTGCCTCCTGGTCTAGTACAGGTTCAACATAAGCATAATCAAGCATAATTGGTCTAGTACATGTTCCTCATAAGCAAATCAAGCACACTTAATTATGTAATTCCTATTCTTCTCAATTCTTCTGTAAGTCTTCTGTAATTCCTATTCTTTTCAATGTTATTCATAATTTATTATTGTCCACAAATCAAATGCTTTTGCATAGTCAGCAAAACACAGGTAAACACCTTTTTCACTGTGATAGTTGGGGTTGTGCGTCAACTTTGCTGGGCCATGATTCTGAGTGGTTTAAGCAGTTGTGATGTGGTTATTCCCATGATCAGATCCCATTTATATGCATTGAGCAGCCAACCTATTGGAAAGGAGTTTCTCTAGGGGTGTAGCCTGCTTTCAATATATATATGGACATCCTGGGAAAAAGAGAGAACCTTCTGTGGATCTGGATCCTGTTGGGCTGCCTACAACTGTCTGTGAGTGAACAATCCACCATTCTGCCTGATGATCTTGGATTTGTCATTCACAGAAGTCAACCACCAGTATGCTGCCTGCCAACATTGAGCTCGTCAGCTCCTGCAGCTGCGTGAGTTGTGGAAAGCCCCAGTTTGACATTTGATCCAGGAACTTGGGACTTACCAGCTTCTGTAACTATGTGAGCCATTTTCCTAAGACAAATTTATTTCTCTCTCTCTTTTTATAAGCTTACTGGTTTTGGTTCTCTAGTGAATCCAGCCTAACACACTGGTATTCTTTGGTTTCAGCTAAGATCCATCTGATATCAGCAATGGTACCCTTTGTTTCATGTCCTCCTCTGAATCTGGCTTGGATTTCTGGCAGTTGCTTGTCAATGCAGTGCCACAACAGTTTTATAATTATTTTCAGCAAAATGTTACTTTTATGTGAATGATATCGTTTGATAATTTCTGCATTCTGTTGGATCACTTTTCTTTGGAATGGACACAAATAACAATGTCTTCCAGTTGGTTGGCCGGGTAGCTCCCTTCTAAATTTCTTAGCACAAACTAGTGACTGTTTTCAGCATTGTATCAATTTGTTGAAAGATCTCATTGTGTATTCTGTTAATTCTTGGAGCTTCGTATTTTAGCCAAATATTTCCATGTACCATAGACTTCTTCTATACCATTGATACTTATCATATGCTACCTCCTAAATAGTTAAATGTTGACCAATTCTTTTTGGTACAATGACTCTGTGTGTACCTTCCATCTACTTTTGATACTTACCATATTGTTCAATATTTTGCCCACAGTCCACTGCCATCAAGTCGTATCTGACTCATAGCGACCCCTCCTTGGGTTTCCAAGGCAGTATCACTATGGAAGTAGATTGCCAGCCTTCCTTTTGAGGAGTGGCTGGTGGGTTACAGTCAAGTGCCTTAGCCACTATGCTACCAGAGCTCCTATTTTACCCATAGAATCCTACAATATTGCAACTCAAGGCTTGAATTTTTTGTGCAGGTCTTTAAGCTTGAGAAATGTTCAGTGTCTTCTTTCCTTTTGATCTTCTAACTCCAAGTCTTTGCACATTTCATTACAATACATTACTTTGTCTTCTCAAGCCACCCTTTGATATCTATTCTGATCATTTATTTCATCATTTCTTCCATTTGCTTTAGGTACTCTCCATTCAAAAGCAAGATTCAGAGTTTCTTCTGAAATCCATTTAGGTCTTTTCTTTCTTCCCTGTCTTTGTAATGATCTTTTACTTCCTTCATGGATGATGTTCTTGATGTCATCCTATAACTTATCTGGTTTGCAGTCATTGGTATTCAATGCATCAAATCTATTCTTCATATGGTCTCTAAATTCAGGTGACTTATACTGAAAATCATATTTTAGCTCTTGCGGACTTGTTTTAATTTTCTTCAGCTTCAATTTCAGATTGTATATGAACAACTGTTTGTCTATTCCACAATTGATTCCTGGCCTTGGTCTTACTGAAGATATTAAGCTTTGCCATAATCTCTTTCCACAGATGTTGCTGATTCGATTCCTATTTACTCCATCTGGCAAGGTCCATGTGCATAAGCACTGTTTATGTTTTGTTTTTTTTTTAAAAAAAGATATTTGCAATGAATAAATTATTGGTCTTGCAAAATTCTATCATGCTATCTCTGAGGTTGTTTCTATCACCAAGGTCATATTTTCCAACTCTTCAAATGTTCTTTGTGATGATTTATGCAATACCATTTCTCTTTGTCATTCCTGGCATAGTAGACCATATGGTCTACAATGATTTCATATGGTTTGAAATGGCCAATAAAAGTAAACTCAATAAATGTTAGTAGTCAGGATAATTTTTTTAAACCAAAATGGATTATTTTAAAACATCTATCTCACTGAGCATCTCCCTTACCTACACTGGTCCTCTACTTCACCAAACATGAGATCCTCACCCAACAACTTATCCCTCCTTATGACATATCCAAAGCAAGTGAATCAGACAATGTTCTGTTGTGATTTATAAGGTTTACTCTGGCTAATTTTCAAAAGTAGCTTGCCAGGGAATTTTTCCTAGTGTCTCTTAGTCTGAAAGCTCTGCTGAAACCCTTTCACCATGGATGATCTTTGATATTTGAAATAGCAGTGGTATACCTTCTGGTACCACAGCAGCACTCAAGCCACCACAGTACCATATGCTGACGGATGATAGAACGAACACCTATTGTGTAAGTAGTTGCTGTTTACTGAGCTAGGCAGTGGATATTGAAGAATAGTAATATTGTTTCTGCCTTCATGGCACTATCAAATGGGAATGAGGTGTTGGGGCAAACATGTAAATAATAACATAACCAAGTACAGTAGTGAGATGTTCTCAGAGTGGCTGAGGCTGATAGGACAAGTAAGGAGAGTGGAGGGTGACAATTTCAGGTTGATTCTAGGACTAGGACTTAATGGAAATGTATTACAATAGCATGAATTTGTGAATGCAGTATCTTCCAAAGTAGCAAAAACCTCTTTGAACCAACCTTATCAATCCTTTGTGTTAAAATGCTTCATTAATCACAATCATAGGAATCAAAAACTTTATTCAAATTATTACTTGTGTTCCCACATTGAGCAAGGCAGTATTTTCTCTTAAGTGATTTTTAGAAGATCAAATATGTGCCTAACGTCTTTTCATTTCCCCCTAAGCTGTCAAATTTATTCTTATTTAGTCCTCAGGAGAATTTTTAAAGCAAGTAGTAATATTTTCCTATTCAAACTGAGACTCATTTTCCACCCAGGCTATAAGGAAGCCTTGTGATTATTTAACCCCAATATATATGTTTTTCCCTTAGTAGACAAAATATTTAATTCTTTTACCAGGATTCAATTAAGTGAGTAAGGGACTTATTCAGGATTATATTTGACAGTATATTAAAACAGTGGCCAAAGAGCAAAAATAATTTAAGGAAAGTAACTTGTCCAGTTGTTGAGTAAGCTGGACTGAGTGTACAGGGTGACTGAATCCCAGCCTCAGGCTACTTTATAAAAAACAAGAAACAAAAGTGATCAAGGATAGAAATCTTTATCACACAAAATATGTAATGTGAGTAGTAATCACTCTTTAGCTGCTCTTACCTTATAAAGGAGACATTCAACTATAGTGGTGAACAGCAAAGGCTCTGAAAGGGTCAAACCTGGGCCTCAATCATGGTTTTACCCCCCTTATGTGAATTGTCAGATTACCCAATAAGCAGGCAGACACATGAGGTAAGCATGGGTTTATGTATGCTTACTTACTAAAATTCACTACAGATTTGTAAATAAACACATGTAAACCCTTTTTGTGGCATCACTCAAATTGAAGAGAAACAGCCGCAGACATCCATTAGTCATCGGAATATGGAATGTATGAAGTATGAATCTAGGAAAATTGGAAGTTGTCAAAAAGGAAATGGAATGCATAAAGATTG
>NW_006921680.1:8318423-8322530 GCF_000298275.1 Orycteropus afer afer
TGGCTATGTGGTCTTGATCAATTAAACTAAATTCTCTAAGCCTCAGTCTCTTTATCTTTCAAACACATATCTTGTTGTTGTTGTTAGGTGCCCATTGCATCAGTTTTGACTTAAGTGACCCTATGTGAAACAGAACAAAAACTGCCCAGGACTGCACCATCCTCATAATTTTCCCTATGCTTGAGCCCATCATTGTAGCTGCTAGGTCAAGTCATCTTATTGAAAGTATTTCCCTTTTTCCTTAATAGCTAAAAACATCAAATCCCATGATGGGTAAGGGAATTTTTCAGGTTTACATATATTTGACAGAGGAGTAAAACAATTGCCTAGATGTGAAAATAATTTAAGTAAGTGTGGTAGTTAAGGTTGCTGTCAACTTGGCCAGGCCTGATTGAGTGGCTGGGCAGCTGGTGGTAGTTATTCCCCATGATGAGACTGGCAATCAACTCCGTCATGGAATCTGCTGCGAGCAGCTGAGTAGCTGCTTTTGGGATGTGGTTTGCTTCCCCCATATAAGGTAAAGCTTTGGGATTGGTCTCTAGCTTTTTGGCATGCTTGAACTGTGCATGTACCCAAGTCATTGATCAGCAGCCTGCTACGCCCTGCTGATCTTGGGACTTCATC
Organism: Orycteropus afer afer; assembly: GCF_000298275.1. Classification (NCBI taxonomy): domain Eukaryota; kingdom Metazoa; phylum Chordata; class Mammalia; order Tubulidentata; family Orycteropodidae; genus Orycteropus; species Orycteropus afer. Next base: position 8,319,048 of record NW_006921680.1, read on the forward strand.
TGGACTTGAATTAGTGACCTGCCATGTTGTTTGGTAACATTGGGACTGTGCATTTTTACTTGTCTACCTTGGGCTTCACATTGCTTTGTTCTACAATCGACACCAATGGAAGCAGCAGTCAGGACATTAAATGACACATGGTACTGGGCAAGTTGGCTACAAGGGACCTCTTTCAAGTGCTGTGGAGCAAGGATGTCTCTTTAAGGACTAAGGTGCTCCTGACACAAGCCATGATATTTTCAATCATCTTATATGCATGTGAGAGCTGGATAATGAATGAAGAGTTGATGCTTTTGAGTTGTGGTGCTGGCAAAGAATGCAGAAAGTACTGTGGACTGCTGAAAGAACTAACATATGTGTCCTGGAGGAAGTGCAGCCAAAATGCTCCTTGGAAGTGAGAATGGCCAGACTTCATTTCACCTACTTTGATCATGTTGTCAGAAGGGACCATTCCTTGGAGAATGATGTCATGCTTGGTAAGGTGAAGCATCAACGAAAGAAGGGAAGACCCTCAATGAGATGGATTGACACAGTGGCTGCAATGATGGGCTCAAGTATAGCTAGGATCATGGAGGTGGTGCAGGACTGAGAGGTGCGTAGGGTCGCTATGAGTTGGACATGACTTGATGGCACCTAACAACAACAACCTTGGGCTTATCAGCCTCAGCATACAGCAGCTGTGAGTGAAGAAATGCCTCCACCTTTGGTGGGCCGAGAGCAAGAGACAGAGATGAAGCCCAAGGTTGAGGGGCTTTCACCCAGTCCCTAGAGCCTGGCACTTTGAACTCGGACTTAAAGCTTCCAAAATTGTAAGAGAATAAACTTCTGTTTGTTCAAGCCATTCCATATGTGGTATATTCCTGTCAGAGCAGCACTAGGTAATCAGAACAGTAAGAAGACTTGTCCAGTTGTTGAGTGAGAGGACTGAGCTTGTAGGGTGGCTGAATCTAAGCCTCAGGCTACTTTGCTGAAAGGGAAGAAACAAAAGTGATCAAGGATCAAACTCTTTACCACTGACCCTCCACTTTACCCAGCATGATACCCTTCTCCAGAGGCTGGTGCCTCCTGATAACAAGACCAAAGTACAAGAGACAAAGATCGGCCATTTTTGCTTCTAAGGAGCATTCCAGCTGTACTTCCTCTAAGACATACTTGCTTGTTCTTCTAGGTGACCATGGTATATTTGATATTCTTTGCCAACACCACAGTTCAAATGTCTTAATTCTTTTGTGGTCCTCCTTATTCATTGTCCAGCTCTCATGTGCATAGGAGGCTACTGAAAATTCCATAGCTTCGCCTATGTCCACCTTTGTCTTCAAAGTAATAGCTTTGCTCTTTAACACTTTAAAGAGATGTTTTTCAGCAATTTGCCTCATGCAGCTAATGATAGCATAATGTATGTACACGTAATGTCTTAACCTAGTAACTGGCAGATAAAAAATATGTATTATTTTGTTGCTAGATGCCTTGGAGCCAGTTTGGACTATTGATAACCCCATATACAACAGAGAAAAATGATGCCTAGTCCTGCACATCTTCATGATTGTTGCTGTGTTTGAGTTCTTTGTTGTAGTCTCTGTGTATTGCAAGCACCTTCCAGCTGTGAGGCTCATCTTCCAGCAGTATAATAGACAATATTCTGTTGTGATCCATAAGGTTTTCACTTGCTAATTTTTGAAAGTCTCTCACTAGACCTTTCTTCCTAGTCTGTTTTAATCTGGTAGCTCCACTGAAACGTGTCCATCAGGGGTGATCCTGCTAGTATTTGAAATAGCAGTTACATAGCTTCCAGTATCATAGCAATATGCAAGCTACCACTGTATGATAAATTGATAGATGAATGGTGGTAACAAATATTAGATGCTGCTGATAGTAAAATTAGAATGACCAGCTAGCATTTTTTCCAACATACTTTACTCATGTTTTAAAGGTTTTAATATCTTGTCTTACATTAGTAGCTGTCACTTCATTCCTAGAACTCAAAGTAGCTTAAAATTTTTGACAGGATAGGATACAGATCACTATTTTATTTTATTTTTTTAATTTTCTCGATAATAGTGAAATGTTCATATTCTGTGATGGACTCTATTTGACAGTGTTCCTTCACAAACTAGTTCCAGCTATGAACAGCCACTGAGTCTCACATAATACCTTCTTCAAAAGTAATATCTGCAATATGGCTCCCAAACTAATTAAAGAGATACCTCTGTAGCCACCGATGCTCACATCAAAGTCACTCATTTTTCTCCAGAGGAGTGACATTTCCTTCAAGAACAACAGCTGACTGTTAGAAAATGCTAATGTTTTTCAGATCCTGGTCCTGATACTGAAACTTGTTTTGGAGTGAGCCCTGCGGGAAGCAATACACTTGTGGAGAGCTATTTCAGTTGAGGCTTTGGTGGTTAAGACAGGTCTGAGGCAAGCTGTGCCACTCCTGTATTGTCAGAGGCAGTAGAGAAAAATGAGGGGCTTCATCAATCTCCTAGTTGTCAGGTTGTAGCACAGGGGATACTCTCACCAGAATGGTCTGACTGTTGAAAGCAGTATAATTTGCCTTGTGCTATGATACATGTTATTAAAGTTTCAGTTTAATGTTCTTTTCCAAGGAGGCTGTCTCTGGTGTTTTTATCATCCAGGGAAATGTGGTACCAGAAACGATCACATTCCTGGCAATTTTCTTTGATAATGATAAACTTTTTCAGAGTACTCTCTCTTCTATTAGGGTTGATAATGAGAGATTGTGAGGATTATTAAACACTCCTAGCTTTCAGTAGAAACTTATTTAGCACAGATGTTTCTATAATTGCAGTACACTGGGAAAATTCACAGTGTTCAATGGCCCAAAACTCATTATTACTTATTACTTCTACCTGTGTATTGTGGTGCTAGTAAGCTGGGCTGAAATGTTTAATTTAGCAGGGACTATTGCTGTGGATATCAACTACTTTAGAAAGACTACTGAGAAGAAATTATTAGATGTTCTTCCCAGCCTCTATTTATTAATCTTTCAACTGTTAACCAGTACCTTGACTTGTTCAATAGAAAGTTATCACATTTTGTTATGGATTCAGGTCACATCATCACCTTAGATTCATCTAGACAATTTCCTAATTCATGCCCATAATGAAAAAAAATACAAACTGGAATGTTAAGGGACTTTTAAAGCAACATAGCTAGCCATTGTGTTTATTGGAATAAAAAGATAGAGTATGTACAACTATGTTTAACTTTCAATCACTTCTTTATAAAATACAGCTGTCTTGTCTCAGCAACTCTACATACAGTTTTAAGGAACACCTGGCAATGTTAAGTACATGGACTCAGGAAGTGGAGAGAAAATGCTTATAAAAGGCCACTACAAGGGGACAAAAAACTTCCTTTTATTACCTCATTCTCTATTTTCTCAAGACCTATAATATGTAAAATTCCTCGTTGCATCCTTTATTTCCCAAACAGAAGGTACTTTTTTTTTTTTTTTTTTTT
>NW_006921680.1:8322948-8329357 GCF_000298275.1 Orycteropus afer afer
TATATATATTTATTTAACTTTCTTGTTAGGTGACCAACTCCTCTTATTTTTCCTGAGACACTCCTGGTTTTAGCACTAAGACTAAAAGTCATGTATCCTTGGAACCCTTCCTAGTCTGGGACAAATCAAGACTGTTGGTCACCTTGTATCTCTGACTACTTAATGTTCTTATGATCTGTTAACATTGCAGCTACTATGCCAGGCGTTGAAGGTTTCTTGAGAAAGTCAATGATTATTTTTTTTTCCTCTGTACCTGAAAAAGCCCAGGATTTATATTATTACCATAAAAACAATGAGAAAATACATATGAGTTCAAGACAATTCTCACTCATGAGAACCAGTAGTAGAAGTTATTAGGGACTAAAAATGGCATTCTACTAACTTTGAACTTACAACTCAAAGACATATGTATATAAAACATCTGTAGTCTGAAAGTAAGCCCAGACATTATTACTTTTCAAATTCATTTCCTTGTAATTAGATTAATCCAGGTCATATTTATTTGAAAATGCAAAGTAAAGATTTTAAAATGATCTAAGTGTATTTGAATAAGTTAGACTTATACATCTACTTTTATGTAAGTAATCTTATACTTCAATCTGAAGAGATGTTTGTTTTTCATCCTTTGTTTTTTGTCTCTGGTTTTTTGATTGGCTGCTTAAATATTATGATGGTTAAGGTTATGTGTCTACTTAGAAAAGCCATGATTCTCAGTGGTTTGGCAGGTACTATGTAATCATCTTTCATTGTGTGATTCTGATGTGAGTAGCCCATAATTTGAAAGAGGAGTTTCTTTGGGAGTGTGGCCTGCATTCAATATATATATGGATATTCTGGCAAAGCTCATCCTTTCTCAATCCTGCATCTGACTCATCATCTTCTGACATCCAGTTCTTGGAACATGAGCTGTTGTTATGTTGTGTTATGTGCCATCGAGTCGGACCTGACTCATAGACTCATAGCGACCCCTCCTTGGGTTTCCGAAGTAGTATCACTACGGAAGTAGATTGCCCAACCTTCCTTCTGAGGAGTGGCTAGTGGATTTCAACTGCCAGCTTTCTGGTTAGCAGTCAGGTGCTTTAGGCACTATGCTACCCGAGCTAGCAACTAATTTTGGGTTTGTCAGCCCTTGCAACCACATAAGTTAGGGATATCTTCCAGTATGACGTCTGACCCCTGGATTTGGCACGTGCCAGCCTCTACAACTGCATGAGCCATTTCCTTGAAATAAATTTATATATATGTATATCTATACTTTGCTGTTTTTGCTCTTCTAGGAAACTCAGCCTAAGACAGACACACTCACACACATAGGTTTAGAGGAATATATATATATATATATATATATATATATATATATATATATTTAAATTGTAAAGTTTTATTAGGTATTTAAAATGAAATTAAGATAAATCAGTTAAGTACAACAAAAAGTAATATAACTCATATTTTCCTTAGAAAACATGTGGATATATTTCAGAAAAGTAGCACCTTCTGCTATTAAGTGACTTGTTCTTGGGAACAAGAGCGGATAAGTGGGTATAATTTGTTGACTGCTAACCAGAAAGTTGGTGGTTCAAACCCACCAGCGACTCCTTGGAAGACTGGACAATCTATTTCCATAGAGATACCACCTCAGAAACCTAAGGAGTCACACTGGACTGGATGGCAGTGAGTTTTTATTCCACACTTCTGCAAGTGGTGCATCATGAGCAAGACAAAACCTCTTTTTTAAAAAACCAGGTAGAGAGCACTGTACCTTTCACCACTGGTGACTAAGTTACAGAGGAATATTTCAAACCCTCTCATGGGTTTAAGATAGACATTTTTTTTTCTATGTCAAAAGGTTAATATAAATATGCTTTGGTTATTAGGAAACCAAACAGATTGGAGTAGTAGTATACAAGTCCTATAGAACTTGAATATTTTATACATAGTTAACCAAAGAGATGTTCTGTTAAAGTGCTGGACTAAATTCTACATGTTGATTTCTTTTTAATTTTGGCAAGTCATCTCAAGGCTAAGGTATTTATAAAAATCTTCTCATTAGTATACAAGCTAACACTAACTTTTAGTTCTGAAAGTTTTCTAAAGAAGCAAAAGCAAAAACAAAAGTCACTGCAGTAGAGTTGGTCTCCACTCATCACGACCTCTCCTTGGGTTTCCAAGGCAGTATCACTATGGAAGTAGATTGCTCAATCTTCCTTCTGAGGGGTGGCTGGTGGATTTGAACTGTCAGCCATCTGGTTAGCAGTCAAATGCCTTAGGCAATATGCCACCAGAGCTCCTCAGAGTTTTCTAATGATATCTAAAATGTTTAATCCATTTTATCATGAAAACAAACTATTAGGAATAAAAAAATATAGCCACTGTATTATTTGTAGCTCCCAGCTTCAGATGGTATTTAGGAGTATATAGGTCTGACATATATGAATATAAATTCCAAATTTTTACCAACGTTATTGGAATATCAACTTCACACCAATTTGACTCTATGCTGAAAGATGAGATTTTTTAAATAGGAGGGAAGAAATTAACTTGACTTCCTCCTCCTTAAAATTTTGTTTGAATATGTTCACCTCTTATTCATTTGGACCTAAATTTTTAAGCTCTAAATCAACTTCTTTGAGATGGCGAGTAAGTGACAGAGATAAATCCAAAGTGAGTGACACTTGCACACAATATGCCAGACGCAGTTGGAGTTATCAGAATTTCATCCGCACTGCATTGTGCTGAAATTCTCACCCATTCCTTTCCTGGAACATGCCTGTTGAAGAGCTGCAATAATAACTACTCTGCCAATTAAAGTATTCTACCTGGGGCCAGCCAGAGCTTAGTTTGGGAACAAGGTCACTAGCTAGGATGGAGTTGTAGTTCCCCAATTACTAGTCGTTACACTACCTCTTCTAACTTGTCAAATAATGAGGAGACTTTGAAGGCTAAATCCAGCAGTAGCTCCTAGTGGGGTTAATGCAGAGTGAATGACAATGATACCTCCGGAGTGAGAGTTTGACAATGTCTGTCAAGCTCTGTTCACAAGGATGACAAAGTTCATTGCTACTCCACACTACCTGGGAAAGTATTGGTCTTGATCAATGAGAAAGAACCACATTACTCACTTCAGTGGAAGTTCATTAACTCCTTTACACCATCCATATAAGTTGGGTATGAACTTCATATTTTGATGACAAAAGTTGAATGTGCCACAGGAGCACTCATCCACAAAACCACTTCACTGTCAGTCTAGTTCTCATATCTTGACTCTGTAGTCAATGCTTTGTTTATGTTTTTAGTTTCTAAAACCTGTATTTATTGATGAATAATCATGGGTTCACAACAGTAATTTTTAGTACTCATTAGCAACACATTTGAGAGAATAAAAACACCAAAATTATGTTCCCAAATGAAAAACAGAAAGGTTTTATACCAATAATAACAATTTTCACTGCTACTCCACTGGCAAATCATTTAACTGACAATGAAAATTAACAATAACTCAGCATAAAGGCTTGTAAAATTATTCTATGATTAGCCATTTAACATTTGTAGAAAATTGACTAGATGGTTTGAAACTTAATGTTTCCCAAGCCTAAATTGTATCTTAAAAATAGTGATCAAAGCCAAACATGTAATGTAGCCAAGGATTTTTGGTGATTAAACCCTTTTGCATGTGTTTTTCTTTCACTCATGTTTATTTATTGAAGTTTTGAAGGATATTTCTGTCCTTTGATTGTGCTTGGAGTCTGCTGTGTGAAAGATCAAGAAAGTAAGTGGCCTCTTTGGCTCGTAGGGATGTTCTGATTCACTCCCCAGATTCTGTTGAAGTTTGTTTTGGATGAATGGACAAAGCTCCACATATACACAAGTCTTTACAGAGATGCAATTATTACTTCTTACTCACCTCAAAACTAGTTGGATGATTCTGTTCTAAATATCAGATGTAGATTTTTTTTCCTTTTAAGAAAATAGTTCTGCAATCCCAAAATTATTTTCCAAAAATGAAAAAAAAACATTTGAATGAAAAATTAATAAGTTACATTTTATCTTCTAAAACAGATTCTTTTTTCAAATTTTAAGCCTGAACTCCAAAATATTAATGGTATTTCTAAATGCTTTTGACACATAAGATAAATTCACTAAGAGCAAACTCGTTGCTGTTGAATTGATTCTTACTCCTAATGACCATATAGGATAGAATAGGACTACCCCATAGCATTTCCAAGGCTATAAATCTTTACAGAAGCTGACTGCCACCTGTTTCTACTAAGAATGGCTGGTGAGTTCAAACCACCAACCTTTCAGGTAGCAGCCTAGTACTTATAACCACTGCACCACCAGGATTCCTTCACCAAGATCAAGGAGAATATTTTCTTCTATTTTATATGCTTACGTCATAGCAAGTGGGGTCGCAATACCTTCCAATGTCCATGTTTCCTGTAAGAAATTAAATGATGTGAAATAGCTATCAACCACAAATATTTACATTTGCATTGTGAAAAATGAACAAAATTTTGGTTGGGTAGCATACTTATACACTTTAGAGTGGCTCTTTTAATATTACTTAAGATTTTGTTAGCTTCACGGGACATACTCTGGATTGTTGTTTTCACACCATCTCTTTTACCTAGTATTTTGCTGTCAATGGCAAAAACTATGCCACAGAAAGCAAAAGGGATGCAATGGTATTTGATTTGTAATGGTGTTTCTGTTGCATTTTTTTCTCATATAGATTTCTCTCTATGATTTATCCAAAATAATGTATTCTTTATTGACAAAGCTTATTTCCTTTTATAATGGATTCCATCTCCCATTAGCAAAAAATATTGGGTATTACATAAGCAAAATACTTTCTTTTTGTATCCCAAAACTGATTCATAATGAGGAGTGTTTTGTGCCACAGTTGATTTTTTTTTTGTAATGAGTTATTGAAACTTTGTCAAGGATTTTGTTTAAATCTCTTCCATCTCTATAGAGCAATCCCCTCATTCCAGGATCTAGTGTGGCAACACAATCCAGAGAAGTTTGCTGCAGCTTCCTCTTCCACTAATTTCAGAAGGCTCTCTTACTCCTTGCTCTCCTTGCCCGCACCTCCCTTCTTCCTGCCATTCTGCTTCTTTCATGGAAAGTTTCCCACGTTTCCCCTCAGGACCCCCAAATTCAGCTAGTTAATCTGACAAATTAATCTATATTAATCTCCTCTTACAGGAGCTCTGGTGGCACAGTGGGTAAGATGTTTGGCTGCCAACCAGAAAGTCAGCAGTTCAAACCTTCCAGCTGCTCTGTGGGGGAAGATGAGGCAATCTACTTCTGTAAAGATTTACAACCTTGAAAACCCAATGGGGGACGTTATGAGTAAGAATTGACTCGATGGCAGTGGGTTTGTTTTTGGTTTGAATCTTCTCTTGGGGACTTGGGGGGGGCCCTTCCATGTAACATAGACATACATTTTCAATAACCTCAAGCTGTTACTTGTTCTGAATATGCCTACCCATCTTTGGTTGCATAGTCAGTTGTTGACACTCAAGGATGCCAGAAGGAGTGCATTCTTGGGCCAAAGAACTTCCCAGGCCTCTCACATTACACTGTCCCAGGACCAATCAGCCACCACAAGACTGTCTGCTTCTGAGATTCATAGATACACATCTCGGGACATTCACCCTACAGATTCCCTACCTTTCCAAATCTGCAGATATCCTAGATCTCAGTGCAAGCTGGATGATGTGGTAAGCGATGGATAACATTGTCTCATTCTCTCTTTGTTTGGCTGAGAACGCACTCTCCTAAAACAAGGTCTTAATTCACTGGAACCTAAATGGTACAAGTCTCAAATAATTAGAAATAATTTCTAACAATTTATGTGTGAGAAAAAGGCATAAGGGTTGGACTGGTTTTCTGAATATTGTATACTACTGTGGGTAGGGGAGTCCCTGGGTGGTGCAAACAGTTAACACAATGAGCTACTAACTCAGGGTTTACAGATTGAATCCACCCAGTGTCTCCTCGGAAGAAAGGCCTGTTGATCTATTTCCAAAAATATCAGCCACTGAAAAGCCTCTGGAGTACAGTTCTACTTTGACACACATGGAGTTGCCATGAATCAGAATGAATTCGATGACAACTGATGTACAGGTCATGGAGTAGTGTTTAAGGATGATAGCAAATACATTTATTGTTCCAGCTGCAGTGTTAAGGGCTTTACAAAGGTTGTTGTTGTTGTGTGTCCTAGAGTAGATCCTCATTTATAGCCACCATATGTGACAGAGTTGAACTGCCATATAGAGTTTCCTAGGAGCTCTGGTGGTGTAGTGGATAAGGCATTTGGCTGCTAACCAAAAGGTCAGCAGTTCAAACCCACCAGCTGCTCCATGGGAGGAAGGTGGGGCAATCTACTTCCATAAACATTTACAGC
>NW_006921680.1:8329457-8331269 GCF_000298275.1 Orycteropus afer afer
TTTTTTTTTTTTTTTTTAATAGGATTTCCTAAGCTGAAACCTTTATAGGTACAAACCATCAGGTCTTTTTTTCTTACAGAGTGAGGTAGATTCCAATAGTTGCCCTTCAGGTTAGCTGCCAAAAATCACTTAATTCTTGAAACAGTTCTAATAAACAGTACTATTTTATTTGCATTTAGAAGCCAAATTTATTATTTGCTGTGATATATAACTTGTTCAAATTTGCACAGGAATAAAAACAGAACCAGATTATGCATCCATATAAGTCTATTGTCAGTAATCTGTGTCCTTTTCAAGGAGCTCTGGTGGCACAGAGGTTAAGGTATTCAGCGGTTACCCAAAAGGTCGACAGTTTGAACCCACTAGTTTCTCCGCAAGATAAAGATGAAGCAAAGTGCTTCCATCAAGATTTGCAGCCTTGGAAAACTTATAGGGCTGTTTTACCCTATCCTAAAGGGTCCTTATGAGTTGGAATCCACTTAATGGCAGTGATTTGTTTTTTATTTTTGGTTTTGGTGCCCTTTCCACTAGACTATAGCTATGCTTTATTTATCTTATGGCACCTTGTGATGTTTCCTTCATTATCCTTACTTAGTGACTAAGGCAGGTTTTCTTGCTAGCTGCGACCCTAACTATTTTCTCTCCTTAGGTACAAAGCTAACCTTTTTTAAGACATTAGGACACAAATTGTCTCTTCTGATTGGTTACATCACTTAATTGGATCATTTTCTTCAGATAAAAACAAAGGACATAAAAAAAAATCACATGGTTCTGAGTTCTGGAGTTAATAGGAAAGGTTTTCAATGATTTTTTTCTAGCATGAAACTGTTGTGCCAGTTTAACAGTTCTTGTACATGCTCAAAGCTTGTTCCTTCTATGTTATTGGCAATTTTTTAGAGCCTAGACAAAGGGATCTTGACTAAAAGCAAAGAATACCAGGAAGATGTTTACTTGTGTTTTATTGACTACACAAAAATATTCAACTGTGTAGATTATAACATAGTATGGATAGTGAGAAGAGTGGGAATTCCAGAACACTTAATTGTGCTCAGGAGGAACCTGTACATAGACCAGGACACTATGATTCCAACAGAACAAGGGGATACTGCTTGGGTTAAAATCAGGAAGGGTGTGTGTCAAGGTTATATCCTTTCACCATACTTACTCACTCTGTGGGAGCTCTGGTAGCTTACTGCCTAAGGCACTTGTACTAACCAGAGGCTGGCAGTTCAAACCCACCAGCCACTCCTTGGAAGGAAGATGGGGCAACCTACTTCCGTAGGGATACTGCCTTGGACACCCAAGGAGGGGTCACTATGAGTCAGGTCCGACTTGACGGCACACAACATTCACTCTGTATGCTGAGCAAATAATTTGAGAAGCTGGACGATATGAAGAAGAACAAGACATTGGGACTGGAGGAAAACTCATTAACAACCTGCGACATGCAGAAGACACAACCTTACTTGCTGAAAGTGAAGATGACTTGAAGCACTTACTGATGAAGAGTAAAGACTACAGACTGCAGTATAGATTACATATCAACATAAAGAAAACAAAAATCATCAAAGCTGTGCCATAAACAGTATCACGATAAATGGAGAAATGATTGAAATTGTCAAAGGTTTTATATTTCTTGGATACGCAATCAACACCAACGGAAGCAGCAGTTAAGAATTCAAATGATGTATTGCACTGGGCAAATCTTTTGCAAAAGACCTCTTTATTTTTAATTAATTAATTAATTAATTGTGATTTGGGTGAAGATTTACAGAGCAAATTCACTTTCCATACAGCAGTTCACATATACTT
>NW_006921680.1:8331831-8335529 GCF_000298275.1 Orycteropus afer afer
GAGGAGAGACCCATCGTTGCATCTAGATGGCAACTTGCTAGCTTTTAAGATCCCAGTCGCTACTCACCCAGGTAGGAGGTGGAACAATGTTTTGTATAGTATGTTATGCCAATTGAGCTTGATGTCCCCTGTGACTATGGTCCCAAGCCTGCAAGATCAACTACTCTGTCCCTCTGGGTAGCTGCCTGTGACCAGACAATGACCACAGACTTGCCCCTTGTCAGCTCTACTATACACCTGGAAATTCTGATCATTCATATAAACTTATAGGACCATTCAAAAGACCTCTTTAAAGAGCTGAAGAACAAAAGTGTCTTTTTGAAGACTAAGATGAGCCTAACCCAAGCTGTGTGTGGTGTTTTCAATTGCCTCATACTCATGTGAAAGCTGGACAATGAATAAAAGACTGAAGAAGAGTTGATGCTTTTGAGTTATGCTGGTGAAGAATACTGAAAGTGCCATGGATTGCCAGAAGAATGAACAAATATGTCCTGGAAGAACTGCAGCCAGAACACTCCTTGGAAGCGAGAATGGCCAGACTTTGTCTCACCTACTTTGGTCATGTTGTTAGAAGGGACAATTCCCTGGAGAAGGATATCATGCTTGGTAAATTTGAGGGTCAATGATAAAGGGGAAAGCCCTCAATGAGATTGATTGACACAGTAGCTGCAATGATGGTCTCAGGTATAGCAAGGATTGTGAGAATGGTGCTTGACCAGACAGTGTTTTGCTTTGTAGTACATAGGGTTGATGTGAGTTGGAGGTGACTCGATGGCACCTAACAACAACAACAATAGACAAATGGAAAATTCAAATTTAATTGATAGCTATGATTAGCAACATATGTTTAGAAATTTGGGGCTGTCAAACATATTTTGCATTACCATTTCATTAATTTCATCATTCACTATAAACTGCTTTATCTATTACTTAACAAAGTACCTAATGTTTAAAAATCTTTAGCTAATTTCCTTATGTAATCATGAATAGAAATTTAGTGGTTTTAAAAAACCTCCATGAAAAGAAGAAAAAAGAAGCAATAATTTTAAATAAACCTAAAATATTCTCAGCCCCAAGACAACCGATTCAACTTAATATTTATCATTATAATTTTCCATGGACCAGTGGAAACAAAGGTATAGGGAAAAAAAATTCATTGCCTTTGAGGCTGCAGTTTTTGTTTTACCTGCTAAATTCTCTTTAGACTAATGCTGATGGAACAATCTGCCTGTTTGGATTTAGATACAGACAGGAATGTGACAAACAAAGAGGAAAAAAAAAATTGTTTCTTCTTGCTCCTTTCAGAGGTTTGCTAATTGGGTCTGTTATGACTATTATGGGGTTCTGTTTAAGATCAGGCCTTCTTCCTGATATGTAAGACGTTCCTTTTTGTAAACAAAACACTGGATTTCCATTGAAAAGGAAACGTACTATAATCAGAAGACATTTTTTCTTACTATTTGTATTTGAAGATTCCCACCAGGCTTCTGACATGAAATACAAAGGGGTTTGCCTCCAGCACGAATAATTTCATAAATTGAAGGGGTTCACTTTTTAACACTTTAGATTCAATGAGCATAACGTACTTTTATTTTAAGGATCATAACATTCACATAAGAGAGATGGTAAGACAGTAATGTCATGGGTAAACAAGAAGAACAAGAAAATATTTGATACATGTATATAAAAATAGACATAATTTTTAGTTATGACTTTACCTTTTTGGGCATTTTTTTTTCTTCACAGAATTTATGTTTCCTTAGAAGAAAGATTATACAATCTCTTGTATTTTAGGATTTTTTTCAACATGAGAAATGCATTAATTCTTCCATGCCTAAATGAGCAATATCCAATAAGTTCATCTGATAGCTTTTTAATCACCAGACACATTCTAGTAAAATGCTCTTAGCCACAGAGCTTACCTATTTGAACAACTATCAAAAATATGTGAAGTTTTTAAATATTCATGTTGCAAATCAACAGCCTTTCTTTCCTTCCTAGTATAATACCAATATTTACATGACAATTCTTCAACAAGGCAAAATAATGATGTGCTATTTAAGAAATGAAGTGGGTTGATATCCAAGGGAACCTCAATTATGCATATAAAAGATTAAAATATTTATATTAACTTAACTGTGCTTAAGTGCCTTTTAAACTGTCTTTACAGAATTTATGAGTTGCTGTTTGTTTTGTGTGGCTGGGAAAAATACCCTACACTTTCTGCTAGACAGTGATTATTGGTTGAACTATTGCTTACCACTTAGGCTGTATAAAATTTGAATCGTTTTAGTTTTCTATTTTAGAAAATAAATAGAATTCTCTCCCTCTTTCTCTCCCAATACTAATAATATCAAGTGACCTTATTGTTGAAGATCTGGGATCTTTTTTTTTTTTTTTTTTTAAGTATTGTAAAACTTCTGACCATAAGTGACACAACTGTATGACTTTGGTTTGGGGTTCAAGCTTAAACTTAAAGATCAGATTTAATCTAAAGTAATTTTAATGTATCTTTGATGAAAGTTTAGCTTCACTATTTTCTTTTATTATTTTTTATTTTAAGAGCTTGTTTTACATTCAACGTAATGTGTACATTAAGTTTCATTCCCCAGTCACCATGTCCAACCCTAACCCAGTCTCCTCACCCCCACCCTATAACACTCCCCCTGTGCCCTTCATATTTATGCACTCCTGTTTGTCCTGCATTTCCTCAGTTTGAATGTTAGTCCTCTTGTGTCCCATGGTCTATTGCTCTAAGAGATGTATTACCACACAGTATGTGGGTGCGTCATTCTGAGTTGAGTGGTCTGCATGTACATCTTGTTAACTATTGGGCTGAGAGCCCACCCTTGGGGGTGAGTTTTATTCCAGGTGCAGAATGTATTCCAAGGCCATAGTTTTGGGGGTCTCACCAGATTTCATCTGATCAGTAATTCTGGTCATTACTGAGTTTTTGGATTTTGTTCCACATTTTCCCTCCCACTCTATTCAGGATCTTCAGATTTGATCCTTTCCTGAGTGGTTGGCATTGGTAGCTGGGCACCGTCTAGTTCTTCTGGTCTCGAGGACCATCGTGTCCTAGGGCTGATTGCTTCAAAATGCCCCCCCCCTTTTCTCTTTCTTCTTTATTTCTGACACTAGGAGACCATTAGCTGCATCTTAGATGGCTGCTTGGAAGCTTTTAAGACCCCAGTCGCTACTCACCAATGTAGGATTTGGAGCAATGCTTTTATGTATTTTGTTGTGCCAGTTAAGTCTAGTGCTCCCCATTACTATCGTCCTGAGGCAGTAGATCTATTGGATCTCTCTCCCATAGTGACTCATTGTCTGTGAGGGATTACTTTGTGCTTATCTTCTATTGTTTCGATAAGGACTACAGGTATTTTGTATCACTGGTGTCTGTGCAAGATTAGCCTCAGCTGAATCTATCCTTGGTCTAGAGTATACTTCTGTTCACTGACCCCATCTGATCATCTCAGGTGTTTATGTGTTTATCTGTATAGCCTAGTGTTTGGTGTTAATGGCAGTGCAGTATTGTGAACACATTGGTTGGTATTGACATCTGTTGTCTATCTCTTGTGTGCACAATTCAGTGTCCTCCCATTTCCTAATGTTATCATGGTGGTCATATATCCTTCCCATATATCCCTCTCCCTACCTATGTCAGCGTGTAGGCCCCAACTAGCCCTAAAATAATC
>NW_006921680.1:8339484-8340673 GCF_000298275.1 Orycteropus afer afer
TGGAATCTGGTAGAGCATTGTCTCTTTAGGTTGTCACTAGCTGCTGGTTACGTGTTGATTTGTTTTGTCTTGATTTTATGGTTTAATATTTTGAAAAGATGAAGCTGGTGTGTTTTATTTTATTATTGATTCAGGTGTGTTGCGTTGCTCTTCTGTTTTCTTTGTGACGATGGAATCACTGTGTGTAGTGTGGATATGTATTTCTGTTTGTTGTAAAGAGGGTTTAGAGTTCAAAGCAGGAGGGTTTATGGTAATTGGCTGAATATGGTTTCTTCTATCGAATGAGTGGCAGAAAAGGTGGGAGAAGAAGAAAGAAAGCTTGGTGTTGCTAGGGCTGGTTTCTAGGGTTTTGAGCAGGCTATTATTGATGACATATTTATTTGCAAGACCGCAGCTCAACCTCAGGAAAGATTCCTATTGTTAGGGTGTCACAACTTTCTGCCAATTTCAGGCACACTCAAAGACCCCACCTCCACGGTCCCACAGTGTCAAAGAACGGCTCCAAGGCAAAATTTCCAGGACCGCACTCAGCTGCATTTTCTTCACTCTCCCTGCCCAGTCTGCCTGCGGTGCTGACACAATCCCGCCAGACCGCTAATGGCTGGCTCTGGAGTTTGTCTGTGATACCGCCCACCTGCGGCACCAAAGATGCTTGCAATTTCACTGTGTGGAGTCAGGGGAGTATCTGCTAGTGACCTGCGGTCCCAATATCTGTGGCCAAGAAAAGCACGATGTCTCCCACTCTGACCCAAGCCCACTCTGTGACCCACTGGGAGGGGAGGGAGCTAGGCTTTGTGGCGCAGCAGTGAGTTCTCCGCCTGAATCTCAGCGGTGGTGCCTGTGCCCACCTGCACCCAGATGACCCAAATTACTGACAAAATCAGCTGCTAGAGGCAGATCTCTGCCGCTGCCTGGTGGAATACTGGAGTTGTCACTGGTATGCTTCTATAAGGTGTCTTCTTTCTTGGCTTGGGGATCTCAGGTGGCTGCCCTCACCCAGTAGACAGTGACTGCCCTAGGGAAGTTTCCAATGGCCTCTCTCAGGTCCCCGTCCATCCTCTGCCAGTAGGTCTTTTCTAAATAATCTCCCTGTGCCTTTCCTCTAATTCTGCTCTTCTGTGTTTGGTGCACTCTGATTCAGTGAGCTTTTCAGAGCACCAAAGTTCCTAATTCAAACTGTTGTATCTAG
>NW_006921680.1:8341483-8341990 GCF_000298275.1 Orycteropus afer afer
CAATGGATTTTGGACCTTTGTCAAAGATCAGTTGTCCATAAATGGATGGGTCTATATCTGGACGTTCAATTCTGTTCCATTGGTTTATCTATCATTGCACCAATACCATGCTGTTTTGACTACTGTGGCTGTATAGTAGTTCTTAAGATCTGGGAGCGTGAGACCTCTCACTTTGTTTTTCTTCTTGAGAAGTGCTCTGCTTATTCGAGGTCTTTCTCCTTTCCATATGAAATTAGTAATTAGTTTTTCCATGTCCATAAAAAAATTTGTTGCAATCTGGATTGGGATTGCATTAAATGTATAGATCGCTTTGGGTAGTATTGACATTTTCACAATGTTTTGTCTACCTATCCATGAACAAGGTAGGTTCTTCCATTTATGTAGTGTCCTTGTTGTCTCTTATAGCAGTGTTTTATGGTTTTCTCTGTATAGGTCTTTCATATCTCTGGTGAGGTTTATTCCTAGATATTTTATCTTTTCTGTAGCTATAGTAAATGGTATTGTTTC
>NW_006921680.1:8343144-8352545 GCF_000298275.1 Orycteropus afer afer
AATTGTGCTTATGAGGAACTTGTGCATAGGCTAAGAGACAGTCTTTTGAACAGAACAAGGGAGATACTATGTGGTTTAAAATCAGCAAAGGTGTGTGTCAGAGTTGTATCCTTTCACCATAAAGATTCAATCTGTGTGCTGAGCAAATCATCTGAAAAGCTGGACTGTATGAAGAAGAATGTAGCATCAGGATTGATGGAAGACTCATTAACAACCTTCCTTGCTGAAAGTGAAGATGACTTGAAGCACTCACTGATGAAGATCAAAGACTATAGTCTTTAGAATGGATTACACCTCAACATAAAGAAAACAAATATTCTCACAACTGGATGAATAAGCAACATCATGATAAATAGAGAACAGATTGAAGTTGTGAAGGATTTCATTTGACTTGGATCTAAAATCAATGCTTATGGAAGTAGCAGCCAGGAAATCAGACACAGTATTTATTGGGAAAATCTGCTGCAAAAGACCTCTATAAATTACTAAAGAGCAAAGGTGTCACTTTGAAGCCAAAGGTGGGCCTGACCTAAGCCAAGATCTTTTCAAATGCCTCATATGGATATAAAAGCTGTATAATGCATAAGGTAGATGGCAGAAGAATTGATGCATTTGAATCATGGTGTTGGAGAAGAGTATTGAAAATATCATGTATTGCCAGAAGAATGAACAAATCTGTGTTGGAAGAAGTACAGCCTGAATGTTCCTTAGAATCAAGAATGGCTAGATTTATTCTCCCCTACTTTGGTCATGTTGTCAGAAGGGACCAGTCCCTGTAAAGGATATCATGCTAGTAAAGTAGAAACCACCCAAAACCAAACTCACCGCCGTCTAGTTGGATCCAACACATAGCGACCCCTCCTTGGGCTTCCCAGGCAATATTACTACAGAAGTAGATTGCCCAACCTTCCTTCTGAAGAGTGGCTAGTAAGTTTGAACTGCCAGCCTTCTGGTTAGCAGTCAAATGCCCTAGGCACTATGCCACCAGATCTCCTTGGTAAAGTAGAAGGACAGCAAAAAAGAGGAAGACTCTCAATGAGGTTGATTGACACAGTGGCTGCAATGACTCAAGCATAGCAAAGATTGTGAAGATGGTGCAGGAACGACAGTGCATCATCTAACAACAATCAAAAACATACTTTTTACTGTGCCAGATGATGTTCAATATATGTTGGTACAACTTTTCTGGAGGGGCAATTTAGTAAGTATTAACAAAATAAATACCCCATAACAGAGTGCTTGTCTTTTAATAAATTTATTCTAAGGTTGCAATTACAGATGAATACAAAAAGTATCATCAATAATGCTCATATGGATGTTATTTTTAACAACAAAAACTGGAAGCTCTCTAAATCTTAATGAAAAAGAGATAGAGTAAGTAAATCAGAGTATAGTCACACAATAGAATATTTTGTAGCCCTTATAATTACATGTAAAGTATATTTATTAATGAGGAAAGATATTCATGGTAAAATGTTAATTGAAAAACAGTTAACGAAACACAAATGGTTAATAGATAACTATTGGCTACCAATAGTTAATGGATAACTATTGGTAATGATCATGCATAAATTCTGTATTGATAAAAATAAAATTATTTTTAATAAAAGATCCTTTAAGTGCGAAATTTAAACACAAGCCTGAACTTCAGGGAGACAGCTTAAACTTGAAGTAAAATTCTACAGTTTAAACATTTTTCTTTCATATTTATAAATCAAAAACACATTTCTAAAAAAATAGTTTATTAACATTTTATAGGGGATAAAGCATATGGATTCTTTTCTCTGGTTGTGCCCTACAAAGCTAAAACAAAGATTGGTTGTCTCTAGGGAACATTTGATGTTTTTGTTTGTTTGTTTTGTTAATCTAAAGGAGTGGTAGAATAATTAATGATAAATGTTTAGCTTATGGTATGCTGGTCAATGTTTAAAACACTTTGCAGAATAAAAAAGAAAACGACCTTTGTGTAGCTTTTGCTTAATGGCTAATTTCAAGGTACCGACATGTCATCCCTTAGTTGGGAAGAGATGTGCACATCTGACTCTTGTGAGCTGGTAAATTAAGTATAAAAGCACTTTTGATTTAAGAGTAAGCTTGACAAATTTTAAAAAGTGGAAAACTAAAGAATAGTGATGCAGTTAAATATATTACATGGGACATGACTGTTCAGAAGAATCTATGTTAAGCATACTCACAAACTCACACTGCCATTGATTTGTATCCGACTCATAGAGGCCCCCCCCCCTTGGGTTTCCGAGGCAACATCACTATGGAAGTAGATCACCCAATCTTCCTTCTGAGGAGTGGCTGGTGGGTTTGAACTACCAGCCTTCCGGTTAGCAGTCAAATGCCTTAGGCACTACGCTACCAGAGCTCCTGTATTAAGCATAAATATTTCCAAAGAGGTGTACTTAGTGCCCAGGAATCTGCATTAGTCAGTGATCCTGCTGCTGTCACCAGTCAAGAAACTGGATTAGGATGTGCGCATTAGGATGTGCGCGTTGTGATCCTATATGATGTTCTAGAATGCTTCATAATTAGGTTGAATATATAATTTATATTCCAAACTGGGACACTTTTGCATATAAAAAGGAATGTTAGTAATAATTGTCTCTGGGTAACAGGTGTAATCCAGGATTGTCCCTGGAAAAACAAAGTAAATGGTCACACTACCCAAAGCACTCCCAAGAGAAATCTTTGCAGTTATGCTGTTAAAATATCTGTAAAAACATAGGATAACTGAATATGCAAATACAAAGTGTCTTATTTTCAATATTTTAAAACAAATAGAAAATTTCATGATGATGATCACTGGGTTCCTGGAGTATGGGAACTCCTCTTTAGCATCATCCATTCAGTGGAAAGGCATCCTTCCCATGCTGGGAACAAATTCCGGTTAGAAGGCCACTGAACAGAGTTTAAGATCTATACTTACCTCTCTTTGTATGTGGGTTTTGCAGTATCTTCTACTAAACTGTATTTGGCCTCACTTGCTTATGTAAATAACTGCTCATATAGCACAATCTGAAGCCACTAAAAGGAGTCTTGCTTGCCTATCTGCTACAACGCCTGAACTTTTCAGCATTAGCATTATTCCTGTTACTGTATATAAGGAATCTTTGAACTGCTTATAATACACATATGAAGAATTGTAACCTGCACCAAGTATATTTTGATGTCTGCGAAGAAGAGCCAGTATAGTAGTGCAAAGGTGGGTGGGGCCCCAGATTTGAGAGGTGGCATGGATGGCTGTGAGGGTAAGGAGAGGTTTGCTGTTGGGAAGGGTGAAATTGAGACACAGTAAATGACTTTGTACATACAACATGAGAGGCACTTCTTTTGAATGGAAATGATTTGGGTCATACTTTTTTGGGACCTGGGCTGAACAAAAGTTTCCAAATGACCAGAGCAGTGGTTCTCTATGTATAAGATGTGTGTTTTTATGTAGCGATGTTGTGGAAAGACTTATTTCAGGAAACTCAAGTAAATATAAAGTGAACCCTTATTTGCATATAAAATAATTATATAGCATATACGTATATGATGCCATCAGCTATATGTAGATCATAATACGATTAATGTAATATAGTTTGAAACAGAAAACAAATGTTTCACTGAATTGATGTACATGTATATATGTGTATTTATTTATTTATACATATGCATATTGTGGTAGTTGAAATTATGGGTCAACATGGCTGGGCTTGGTTTTGAGTGGCTGGACAGCTGGATGTAGTATTCCCCATGATGAGACTGGTAATCAACGCCATGGTGGAATCTACTGTGAGCAGTTGAGTGGGGATGTGGTCTGCTCCCAATACATAAGGAGAAGCTTCAGGAATTGTCTGCAGCTTTTTGGCATGCTTGAATCTTGCATGTAGCTGAGTCTTCATTCAGCAGCCTGGCATGTTGTCTCCTGACCTTGGTACTCTTAGTAGACTTGAATCAATGGCCTGCCATGTGGTTTGGTAAAATTGGGAATGTGCCTTTTTACTTGTTGATCTTGGGTTTGTCAGCCTCAGCAGCCAGCAGCTGCCTGAGCAAAGAAAGCCTCCAGCTTTTGTGGGCCTGAAGTGAGGGGTAGAGCTGAAGCCCAATGTCAAGGGACTTTCTCACACAACCCTTAGAGCCTGGCACTTTGAACTCGGACTTCTAGGCTACAAACTGTAAGAGAATAAGCTGTTTGTTCAAGCCACCCATTTGTGGTACTTTCTGTTAGAGCAGCATGAAGTAAAAAAGACACTTACATATTATTTTATACCTTTCTCAGTAATGTGAAATCAGTTATTCAGGGTCAATGAAACTTTGTAGGCTGAATTATATCATCCATTACAAGATATTTAGGGACCACAAAGCCAAAAAATATGGAGATAACTAAAATAATATTGTCCAATCTCTATACAGGAGCTCTGGTAGCATAGTGCCTAAAGCACTTAACGGCTAACCAGAAGGCTAGCGGTTCAAACCCACCAGCCACTCCTCGGAAGGAAGGTTGGGCAATCCTACTTCCGTAGTGATACTGCCTCGGAAACCCAAGGAGGGGTCGCTATGAGTCGGGCCGACTCGACGGCAAACAACAACAACAACAACAATCTCTATACAACTGGTCTAGCAAACTTTGTTTTCAGGATTCTGGGATAAGGGCTACAAAGATTTAAAAGTAAAATCTGAATAAGGCATACAAATGCCAAGTAATGGAAAAAGTAATAGAGACAGTGACTTTATTAGCTCAATGAAATTGAAGACTAGTTCTGAAGGAGGATCCTGGTGAGATAATGCCCTGGGTCTTAGGAATTCAAGAGAGCATTGGTCCGGGGCAGCCATCAAAGGTTAAGCTTTGGAGGCAATTTATATTTCATAGTCCTCCAGGCTAATAATTACACATATTCCTTGGTGTGTATTTTACCATGACCGTAAGTAACCCTAGGAGCTCTGGTGGTGCAGTGCCGAAGGCATTTGACTGCTAACCAGAAGGCAGGTGGTTCAAACCCACCAGCCACTCAGAAGGAAGATTGGGCCATCTACCTCCATAGTGACACTGCCTTGGAAACCCAAGGAGGGGCTGCTATGAGTTGGATCCGACTTGACTGCAGTGAGTTTTGTTTGGGTTTAGTATAAGTAACCCTTTAAATAAGTCTTTATAATAAATCCATTTGTTTAGTACACCTTCTTTAATGTTATTGTTGTTAGATACCACCAAATTAGTTCTAACTCATACTGACACCGGTACAACAGAATGAAATTGTTGCCAGGTCCTGCAACATCTTCACAATTGTTGCTAGGTTTGAGCCCATTGTAGCCATTGTATCAATCCATCTTGTTGAACGTCTTCTTCTTTTTCACTGACCCTCTGCTTTACCAGACAGGATGTCATTCTCCAGGACTGATCCATCCTGATAATGTGTCCAAAGTATACAAGATGAAGTCTTACCATCCTTGCTTCTAAGAACATTCTGGCTGTACTTCTTCAAAGACAGGTTTCTTCATTCTTCTGGTAGTCTCTGGTATATTTAATATTTTTTTAGCAACACCATAATTCAAAGGTATCAATTACTCTTCAGTCCTCCTTATTCATTGTCCACCTTTTGCATGCATATGAAGCAATTGAAAATACCTATTAAAAAAGGTGTATTTATTCAATCTTTAATAGGATTGATTAGTCCTATTGGCCCACTAATTGAGATGCCTCTTCAGACAACACTTGTCAGTCACAGGGAAAGCCAAACCCATGAGTCCCTTTTGAAAAGTTATTTGTTCTGAACTTTGTGTCCACACATAATGCAGGCTAAAATCAGGATTTATTTACTAACCTTTTTCACTTCATCACATTTTTAAATATACCCCCATTTGTGCAATTTTTTTCCCTTCAGAAAGACTCCTGCCCTTGCAAAAAGGACACTGTTTTCTCATCTCTTCTCTTATGGGTTTATGTAAGTTGACATTTGCTGTGCCTTCTTGCTCACTCTTAGCTATTAGAAAGTGCTTGCCCAAGGTCTCCTTGGGGACCTGGTATCCAGACTGAGGGCTGGTGTTGCTTTCAGGGTGAAACCTCCCTACCTCTTCAAAGAACAGACAGGTTTGACCTCAGAGCCCTTATTTATAACAGCTAGTCACAAGGTGGCCGTCTTACATGACCTATAGAATGTGCCTGGCACTATTCTCAGACTCTATAGACCATGCTCAAGGGCAAATGACACATTTTCTGATGAGGTATGAATTCCTGAAGCAACATTATTAAGTTTTAAGAACCACAAATAGATCCATCAGATGGTTATGTGAGTCAAAAAAGAATCTCTAGCTGCACTTTTGCATTCTGTGTATCCACAACATTTGAAATTACAGTGGAATTGAAATAATTCTTTAAAATCTTTATTTCGTTTGTTTTTAACTGTTTGAGACACCTGGGGAGGATAAATATGGAATTCTAAAAATGACAAAATATGTGTATTTTAGAGGTGAACAGCTGGGAAATTTTTTTTAACCTTCCAAATCTTCAGTATCTGTATCTGCTAATGAAGACAGTATTGAATCACACAGTAAGACTGAGAAAAGAACAGTGAACACAGATGCTATGTCTTCTCTTCAGGAAGTCGAGATGTCTGAATCATAGTGAAGTCTTTATTTTAAATACATATTAAGTCAGTAATTAATTTAAAATAGTTTAATCCACATATTTTGAATTATCATAGCTTTGCAGTGTAACAACAAAGTGTAGAATAGTAAAAAAATAATAAAAAAACATGTTATTTCACTTAAACAGTGCCAGACAATAAGCATTTTATTTATTTTTCTAGTAGTTTGAAAAGTCACTGATGCAAATATTGCTGTTTTGTCTGTATATGTGATATTTACATGTGAAGGGTTTACTGTATTTTCAGACAATTAATTTTATGGATTTTGCTAATCACTTTTGAATATGCACAGGAAATGTAACCCGATATTTGAAGAACTTGACTGATAGTTTTCCTTCCAATTTAAGAACATATGATAAAATTCATCTTAATAGTGACAGTGACCACTCATTTATAGTCTCTCCATTTTCACGGGCATAGTAAAATTAAAATTTCTAAATTGAGTAGGGCATTCAATGTACCAGAATAAATTCAGTGGAACTACCAGTTCCATTAACTTGTTACAATGTTGGTAACAACCATGAAAACTTAAGAGTCTTCTCTTTGGGTTTGGATCTCCAGCTGCTTGAGTAGTAACTTTGATAGACTTCTCTGATACCTATCTGATTTATCCAAAATATTCAGTCATGGAGATGGGTGAATTCTCCACCTCCTCCTTCTCTTATCTGTCCTCCTTTATCTCTTTCTTCATCTCCTCTTCCTCCTCTTCCACATGCCATCTCCCATCTACTCTTTCTTTTCCTCTTTGCGAAAATAATGGCCATAAAAGTGAATGATTTAATCATTTGAACTCTAATTGCTGAATTTGGTTCAACTACCAATACTCCTCCACCACCTATCTGTCAGTTTGTCATACTATGGTGGCTTGTGTGTAGTTGTGATGCTGGAAGTATGCCATCAATATTTCAAATACCAGCAGGGTCATCCATGGTGAACAGATTTCAGTGGAGCTTCCAGACTAAGACAGACTAAGAAGAAGTACCTCACAACCTACTCAAGGAAAAAAAAATTAACCAGTGAAAACTTTAAGGATAGGAGTAGAGCATTGTCTTATGGAGCTAAAAGGTGAAGATGAGCCCTTTAGATTGGAAAGCACTTCAAAATATGACTGAAGAAGACTAGAGTAGGCCTTAATGATATAGATGGAATAAAGCTTTGGAGACCTTTGTTTGCTGATATAGCATGTCTCAAAATGAGAATAAACAGCTGCAATCATCCATTAGTAATCAAAACGTGGAACATCAAGGTATGAATCAAGGAAAATTAGAAGTTGTCAAAAATGAAATGGAACACTTGAAAATCAATATCCTAGATATTAGTAAGCTGAAATAAACTCACATTTGGCATTTTGAATCACACAGTCATATGGTCTATTATGCTGGGAATGACAAATTGAAGATGAACAGTGTGGCATTCATTGCTATAAAGAATATTTCAAGATCCACTTTGAAGAATAACACTATCATTGATAGATTATTACCCATAAGAACAAAAAGAATACTATTATTAAGCATGCACACCAAACCCTAATGCCAAAGATGAAGAAATTGAAGATATTTATCAACTTCTGAAGTCTTAAACTGGTCAAACAAGCAATCAAGATGCACTGATAATTATTGCTTATTGCACTGTGACACTTGGAAACACAGAAGGATCAGTAGTTGAAAAATATGACCTTGGTGGTAGAAATGATTCCAGAGATCAAATGATAGAATTTTTAAGACCAATGATTTAATCACCAGCAATACCTTTTCTCAACAACATAAAAACAACTATACTTTTAAACTTTTCTATATGGAATACACAGGAATAAAACTGATTAGATCTGTGGAAAGAGAAACCATCTCAAGAATTGGTTTGACTCATTTGAATGCTAATAAGCAAAGAACAGAAGTGTTGTAGAATGACAGGAGAATATCATATATAAAGAAACAAAAGGTCATTAAAAAGACAGGAAAAAGAGACCATAATGGATGTCAGAAGAGACACTGAAACTTGTTTTTGAATGCTTAGTAGCTAAAGTGAATAGAAGAAATGATAAAATAAAAGAGCTGAACAGAAATTTCAAAGGGTGGTTTGACAAGACAAAAGAAAGTATTATAATAAAATTGTAAAGACATGGAGTTAGAATCTGAAGGGATGATCATGCTTTATATTTCTCAAGCTGAAGGAACTGAAGACAAAGTCAAGCATGGAGTTACAATACCTCAGGATTTTATGGGCCAAAATTTGAATTACACCAAACCAAAAAAACCCAAAATCACTGCCATCAAGTCAATTCTGACTCATAGTAACCCCCACTGAGTTTCTGAGGTGATAAATCTTTACGGAAGTAGATTGCCCCATGTTCTGCAGAGTGACTAGTGGGTTTGAACTGCCACTTTTCCATTAGCAGTCAAATACATTAGGCACTGCACCACCAGAGCTCCAATTACATAAGAATAACACAAGAAGTATCAAAATAAGATGAAAGGAACACACAGTCACTGTACCAAAAAGAATTAGTTGATGTTCAACCACTTCAGGTGGTAGCATATGATCAAAAACTAATAGTAATGAAGGAAGAAGTTCAAGCTACACAGAAGGCATTGTTAAAAAACAAGTCTCTCTGAATTGATGGAATACCAATTAAGGTATTGGAACAAATGAATGCAATGTTGGAAGAGTTCACTCTTCTTTGCCGAGAAATTTGGCAGACAGCAACATGGTAAACTGAATGGAAAGGATCCATATGTCTGCCAATTCAAAAGACAGATGTTGCAATGAAAT
>NW_006921680.1:8380278-8383690 GCF_000298275.1 Orycteropus afer afer
GGACTATAAGACCTGAAGAACTAGATGGTGTCTGGCTACCACTTTCAACCACTCGGAGGGGGATCTATGTAGGAGATCCTGGATAGAGTAGGAGAACAATGTGGAACAAAACTCAAAATCATTTTTTAAAAAAAAAGGACCATATTTGCTGATCTGATAGAGCCTGGTTGAACCCCCCACGACTATGGCTCTTAGCTGCCCTTCAGGTCTGGAACTGAACCCACTTCTGTGGCTTCCAGCCAAACAAAAGACAGGCATATGAGCTGAACAGTTACATTAGGTAGCTACTCTCCTTGGAGATATCAATCATGGGAGAATAGAAGGGCAGTGTATGCACAGGGAGACAGCTCAGGAGGCAGGAATGTATGGGAGGAAAGAATGCAGGGAAGAGGTAACTATGGGGAGGAAGTGGAAAGAGAGACATTGCATTGTGGAAAATTGCAGTCAATGTCATGAAACAGTGTATGTAAACTGCTGTATGGAAAGTGAATTTGTTCTGTAAACTCTCACTGAAATCACAATAAAAATTGGAAAAAAAAAAAAGAAGAAGCTGCAACAGTATTTTGCCAGAAAACTATCAGAAATTGAAGCTAGATTCAGAATAGGACATGGGACAAGGAATGTCATTGAGAAGAATGGGAATTCCAGAACACTTAATCATGCTCACACAGAATCTGTACATAGACCAAAGTTGTTGGAACAGAATAAGGGGCTATTGCAGTGTTTAAAACTGGAAAAAGTGTGCATCAGGTTTGTGTGTTTATTCAATCTATACACTGAGCAAATAATCTAAGCACTGGATTATATGAACAAGCCATTGAAGAAACTCATAATAATTGGAGCTGTGTGTCAAGTTTGCTGGACCACAATCCAGCGTGGTTTAAGCAGTTGTGATGTGGTTATTCCCATGATGGGATCAGATGTATATGTTTTGAGCAGCCAATCCATTGAAAGGGAGTTTCCCTAGGGTTGTGCCCCGCTTCCAGTATATTTATGGACATCCTGGGAAAAGAGACACTCTTCTGTGGATTGGGATTCTGTTGTGCTGCCTACAACTATCTGTAAACAAACAATCCACCATTCGGCCCGGAGATCTTGGATTTGTCATTTGTTGAAATCAACAGCCAGTATACTGCCTGCCAACCTTGAGTTCCTCAGCCCCTGCAGCTGCATGAGTCAGGAAAAGCCTCCAGCTTGATGTTTTGTCTAAGAACTTTGGACTTGCCAGCTTCTATAAGTGTGAGAGCCGTTTTCCTAAGAAAAATTTCTCTTTCTCTCTCTATATAAGCTTTACTGGTTTTTTTTCTCTAGAGAACCCAGTCTAACACACTCTTTAACAATTTATCATATGCAAATGACAAAACTTTGCTTGCTGAATGTGAAGATGACTTGAAGCATTTACTGATGAATTTCAAAGACTATAACCTTCAGTATGGATTATACCTCTGCATAAAGAAAACAAAATTCCTCCCAACTACACTAATAAGTAACATCATGACAAACAGAGAAAAGCTTGAATTGCTAAAATTTCATTTTACTTGGATCCACAATGAATGCCCATGGAAGCAGCAGTCAAGAAATCAAATGACATGTTGCATAAAGTAAATCTGCTGCAAAAGACCTCTTTAAAGTGTTAAAGAGCAAAGATGTCACTGTGAAGTCTAACATGTGACTGACCCAACTCATGGTATTTCCAGTTGCCTCATATGCATGTGAAAGTTGGAAAATGAGTAAAGAAGATGGAAGAATAATTGACACTTTTGATTATGATGTTAGTGAAGGATAGTGAATGTATTGTGTACTGCCAGAAGAATGGACAAATATGTCTTGAAAGAAGTACAACCACAATGCTACTTTGAAGTGAGGATGACAAGACTTTTTCTCATGTACTTTGGACATTATCAGAAGGAACCAGTATCTAGAGAAGGACGTCATGCTTGGTAAAGTAGAGATGAGCACAAAAGAGGAAAACCTTCAATGAGATGAATTGACATAGCGGCTGCAACATTGAATTCAAATATAGCCACACTTGTGAGGATGACATGGGACTGGGAAACATTTTGTTCTGTTATTATTAAGATTACTATGAGTTGAAATCAGGTTAATGGCACTAACAGCACCACCATAAGCATATGCTTATTTTACTGAGTAATTACTTTATTATTGTACACAGAGTTATCTTATTGTAAACCACATTATTGTATATACAGAAAAATTATGTCAATGAACAATTATATTTTTTGAGAATCCATGAACAGCTCAGTGAGGAGAATAGTTATTCTAGAGGGAAGATATTTGGAAGCAGGAGAAGACAGTGCAAAACATATACTAATATAAAAAGACACATTGTAATATGGGCAAAACTTATCATGGAATTGTTGCCTTTAACAACATAAAAGCTAATTTCTAAACTGAAAATAGAGACAGAGTGACAGTCTAGAAAGTTCCAAATGCTCTGCTATTTCATTTCAAATACTTTAAGTGTGAAATTTGTTTTCTCTCCAATTTTTCTCTGCTACAGGTATGCAGAAATATATATATATGCACTTCTGATCAATATTTACTTTCCATTAGGGCAACATGACTTTATTTAAAGAATATATTAAATAGAATTGAATGATTTAATAGCAATTAACAATTATTTCAATGTAGTCATTTGTTGCTGACAGTTTTGATTAGTGTAGTTTGTCATAAGAAATTTCCTTTATACTTTTGAAAAGTCTAAAATCAAAGTGACATGTCAACTTTTCTTTCACTCATTTTTTGCTGTCTCCCTCCATAACTGGTCAGCATAACTTTTTTCCAAAGGATGATTAAATCTCTGGTAGAATACATCCTAACCACTTTCAGATGCCTTTATCTGAAATGTAAACTTTAATACTATGGCTATGTATATACCTTTTCTAGGTGAATGATGCCAGTACTATTTATGCCACTACACTTAAGGATCTCTTAACATTTCCATTATAAACACCTATTTCCAAAGGTTTATAACTCAGCTATAAAAATGTGCTCCAGGCTGAAGCGTAGTATACAGGGTCCTAGCCCAGGAGCAATCTTTCACTCTTTTATATATTATTCTTGAAAAAAAAAAATGGTATGGCTGTATTTTAAAGAACTGGAGTGTTCACAGAAATATAACTTAAAGACATAAGGGTATGAGGAATGATCAGAGAGCCAATGGGTCCTTCTCATCTGTAATAGGTTTATCAAAAATTCAGTTTCACAACATCTCCTTCCCCGCTTTTCATTCTGTCTTTCAATTCTCTCTACTTGGAAGTAAATCTTGTTATATTGCTTTTATTATTTGTTTCAATAGCCTCATTTGTTGAAATTATTTAGTAGTTTGGCCAACCTGATCTATGGTCCTATCCACAGGTGGCTTATAGACAAAAGTGTGTAACTCTAGGGC